>NC_045625.1:9035000-9152500 GCF_009829155.1 Mustela erminea
TGGGAGGAGGTGGCATTGACCTAGGCTAGGAGGTCTCATTTCTCCAGGCCAGTTGAGGTTGGGTCCTGGGGCCTCAAGTTGGGTCCTGGCCTGGCCAGAGGGGAGAGAAAAAAGGGAGGAGGCACATAAGAGGCTGAAGAAACAAACAAGGTGACTCCCATGGGCGCAGCTGAACGGTGAGGCTGACGGGGCCTTTCTGAACGCTGGGCTTCTTCTGCTAAGCCCATGAGCCCTAAGGGCCTAATTCCAGAACTTAGAATTTTAGCAGGTGCCCCTGAACTCCTGCTATTTTCCCAGAAATTAGCCTCTCCCTGTCCAGCCACTGACCTCTCTGTTTCTTGATCTCAACCAAGCTCCCTCTTACCTCAGGGCCTTTGCACGAGCTGTTTGCTCCTCCTGGAATGCTCTCTCCCAAAATCTCCACAGGGTTCATGCCTCATCTTAAAGGACACCTCCTTAAAGAGGCCATCCCTGACTATCCAAACACTTGCCCATGACCCTCGACACTTTCTGAATTGACCCTGTTGAGGGGTTTGTTTACTGACTGTCCCCTCCACCAGGAGAAAAGCTCCGTGAAAGAAGACATCTGTCCAGTCTAGTTCACTGCATTCATCTCCCCACCCCAAGAACCGTGCCTGGCATGTAGTAGGCACTGTACCAATGAGTGAATGAATGACTACAAACTCTGTATATAGACATACACACAAATCTTCAGCATCTTTTTAGAGAATGCATTGCACAAAGCCTGGCACCCTGCCGGTGCTCAGTCACTATTTGTTGGAAGAATGAATGATGACTCTGGGGCATTTCCCGTGACTCTGCCAAATGGGTCAAGTACATGCCAAAAACAAGTAAAATGATGCCCCACACACCATGGCCCCCATATGCCAGCAACACTGCCACCCGCATAACCTCCCCTCCTGTGTCCGAACCATAGCAAATTCAGCTCATCAGCGCCCAGTGCCACCCCGATCCCCACAGACCACACCCCCCCCAGTCAGCACTGTGGGGGATGCTGTAGAGGGAGGGGAGAGCACCCTTCCTAAGGAGCTGGGATCAATGGGAAGAGTGAATTAGCCATGGTGAGTGGCTAATCAGGAAATAATCAGGTTATTCGCATCACAAAAATATCCGCACATCAGAGAGAGAATGGCATTTACCAGGAAGACAGAAGGGAAGCTGTGGGGGAGGTTTGCATAGCAGTGAGACCAGGGGGCTCTGGGGTGAGACTGTCACCCCCTTGGCGGCTGCATCTGGGGATAATCATAGGAGTGACTTCCTGGAGCTGCAGGAGCGTACGATGAGACCATGCATGGAAAATCCTCAACACTCCATGGGGCGCCTGGGTGGCTCAGTGGGTTAAAGCCTCTGCCTTTGGCCCAGGGTCATGATCTGGGATCAAGCCCCACATCGGGCTCTCTGCTCTGTGGAGAGCCTGTTTCCTCCTCTCTCTCTCTCTCTGCCTGCCTCTCTGCCTACTTGTGATCTCTTTCTGTCAAATAAACAAATAAAATCTTAAAAAAAAAAATCCTCAACACTCCATAAATCTTAGCTCTTCGTGTAGTCATTGAAGATATCTTGCTCCAAGGACCTGCTCCTGGGGTCCCCAGTGGCTGTGGTGACCCCTCTCCTCAGCACCCTGCCCCACACCACCTTCTCCGGTGCTGGGTATGATCCGGATGGGTACTATGATTCCCATTTAACAGATGAGAGATCTGAGGCTCTGTAACTAGCCAAGTCCCACCAGGTGGAGGCCCAAGAAATCTGAGCCATCAGCCAAACAAGAAGAGCCAGGGGAGTGCCCCCAAAATGTCCAGTTTGAACCTTCTCAGAAGGTTGGGCCAGGTGGGGGTGAGACCCAAAGTTCTAGACTTCTAGGATGCCAGCCCACTTGGTGGTTGGTGGGACCAAGGCAGGGTCTGGACAGCACCAGGAAAAGTGGTGAAAACAGCCATCTTGTATCAAGACCTTACTATGTGCAGTGTGCGTGGCTAAGACACCGACAAGCCGAATCGTGCTGCATTCTCATTTCAACCCAGAAAGGGATTTGCCATCATCGTGCCCTTTTTATGGTTGCGGACACAGAGAAATGGCATCACGTGTCCTATCATACAGTGGCTGCCCAGGAAGCAGCAGATTGGTTTTGAACTCAGGTATGAGGGACCCCAGGGCTTTTGCCTTTGACATTACATGATGCTGAGGATGCAGAGGGCACCATCGGGCACGCCTGACTCAAAGCCCAGCCCAGGAAACGACTTTCCATGGGACCTTGGGCGTGCTGGTTCCTGCTCTGAAGGTCCAGGTGAACTCCGTGAGGCCAACAGGCCTCCCACAGCGGGGCTGCTGAGGACAGAGCAGGCACGCAGCAAATGTCCTTTGTTACTGCCATTCTCTTTTTTTCCTTCCTTTACCTCTAATCAGTACAAGCCGGTTCTAGGTTCCAATTCCAGTGGAAGGAGGCCTAGCAGGGAAACTGAGGCAAGCAACAGTCATCACATGTGGCAAAGTCAACCTGGGTGGATTCAGCAGTGGGGTGAGGGCTGGAGGCCGCTTCACCTCACTCCTCCCTCTACTACTGGCCCTGCGGGCTGGCCCGGGTGCTGCCTTGAGTGGGGAGGCCCAAATTCCCGCTGCCCTCCCCCGACCCTGACCCGATGTCCCTGCTCAGATTCTTCTTCCCGCCACCTCAGTACCTGGCTCCAGCGGCTGACAGTGGGGACACAGGAGAGTCAGGCCTAGACTGTCGGGACAGCCAGAGGAGAATCGGGGTATCTGCCCGGGCACCGTCCATGGCCTCCTGGGGCAAGGTAGGCATAAAGGAGCCTCAAATCCTAGCGGCACAACTCACAAGATATGTGACCTTGGGTATGTTCCTGCACCTCTTTGTCTCTCATCAACATTTGTACTTTCTCATGGGGGCATCAAGAGCCTTTAGGCAGCTGGAACCAGCTCAACACCAGGCTTGATCCTGTTCCCCAAGGGCAGGGGTTGCCATGATTTGGTTCAGACCCATTGCACAGAGGGGCATTGCACAAGGAGCATGGTGACTTGCCCAAAGCCACCCAGCTCCCGAGTGTCCCAGCTGGCTCAGAGGACTCTGACTGTGAGTCCATAGGTTAGGGACCCATCTCCCTTCTTTCTTCTTGAACCCCCATGTTCAGCCCAGGGCCCGGGGGAGGGAAGAAGGGAAGGGCGTTGAGATGGGTCAACCAGGATTTCACCAGGGAAATGGGGACCCCTCTAGAGGCAGCAGTGCAAGCAAAGGCAGGGAAATGTGAAAGACGCCGCCGTGTTCAGAAATCAGAGCCCCCAGGTCTCCTGGGTGGGAATGAGTGGCAGGCCACGGAAGGAGCAGGCCAGCGGAGTGCTGGGAAATGCTTAACAACAGGCAGTCTTAACTACTGGGATGAGGAGGGAAAGCAGACAGGACTTGCAGCATTTGCCAATTTACATAGTATAAGTTCTCCCGCCAGGACTGATTTCAAGGTACAAACACATTGACCAGCTCACAGAATTCCTGAAAATTTAACACTCAGAGCAAACAGGGGAGCCCAAGGGGAGGTCAGGGCCCTCCTCCTGCTGCTGCCTGGCCAGAGCACACCTCTGCTCACCCGTGGGAGGCTGTTTCCTGGCAACGGTGCCTCTGCAGGTCCCAACTTCCCACCTGAGCAATGGGCTCGCGGTTCCTGGATGGAGACAGCCTGCCCAGATGGATCCAAGTCCAAAGTCAGTGACATCTCCATCTCTTCTTCCTCCGGGGCAGAAGGAGTGTGATGGGCTGTCAGGGGAAGGGCAGAGCCTGCCCAGGCCTAATTTCCAGCCCCTGTTCCCCGCCCCAGCTGGGGAAACAGGGCCCTGCCAAGCAGGTTGTGGTGGGGTCACCTTGGCGAGAGTTATTGGGGTCTGGACCAAGGCAGGAAGATATTATGCACTGAAGGCCACAGCCGAGGACACTAATCTGAACAGACAAGGAATCAATGGGAATTTCTATTTAGGGAGGAAATCAATAGGAATTTCAAGGTAGGAAAAAGGGGAATTACCTTTAATTGGAGTTCTCGTCCGCTAGGGTCTCGGGTGGGGCCAGGGCTCACTGGGCCTTCGAGGGACACCACAACAGACCCTCGCTCTGCCTAGGCCCTATCTGGTATACCTCTCTCCAGGTAAGACACCCCTCCTCTCAAGAAGCCCTTTGGCCTCAGGTTAGAAGGCCATGCCTGAGTAGGCCCACAGAGGCCTCAAGATCCAGCACTTGGAAAACCAATTCCTTATCTCTTAAGTGGAGACAGTGGAGATACAGATCTCGAGAGTAAGGAGCCAATTCCAGATATGTGAGGCACAAAGAGGTTAAACAAGTTGCGGAAGGTCACACAGCCAGGAATTAGGTACTGGGATTTGAACGCAGGCCAATAGAGCACCAGAACCTGGGCTATAACCACTATGTTCTGCTGCCCTCTAAGAGGCGTTCAGCCCTGCTAGATGGGCCCCAGACCATCCATGTGCCGTCTGGCAGAAACCGGGTCACTGGAGGTGATGGGCACAGGGGACCTGCCACAGACAAGTGGGGTAGGTTCAAGCCACACGGGGAGGGGTCTTAAGACTGCCTTCCCCCACTGCCATCCCCACGCAAGCGCACAGGGACACACAGGCATCCCTCAGGGCCATGTCCCCACCAGAAAAGGGATGCTCTTGGAAGGAGGCCCTGGACCACCCCAGATTCCTAAGAAGACCCCACTGGAGGGCAGATCTGGCTGCAGACCAGTGTCTGGCATAGAAGCGGTGTTGGGGAGTCACAGACTCCCGAGAGTGGCCTTGCCCCAAGGATGATGACAGCAGGTGCAGCTGGGGGCCCGCTAAGAGCCTGACCGGGGGCCGGGCTCACAGCAAGGGAGCTCCTCTGGGCATAGGGCCCCCTGTGTGCCCAACCCCATGCCAGGAGACTTTCTGTGGTGTCTCACTACATCCGCACACAGAGAGGGACCATGCCCCTGGAAGCAGAGTTGGGGGACACAGGAGGCGTGGAGGACCAGCCTCTCCAAAGTGGATTCCCTCCTACAGTTCTTCAGGCAATGCCTCGGTCTGATGAGGGCACAGACTTTGTTATAAAAGACTTGGAAGAAGTCGGGGGGCATGGGCGCACAGCTGCAACCACAAGGGCGTACATCGGGGGAGATGCCTCTTTTATGTGTTTGCCCCACCTCAGGCCCCACGTGCTTCCCCTCCCCCCACGGCGACCCTCACTTGGCCTGTTAGCTTTATTTTCCAGGTGAGAAAACTGAGGCAAGGCGGGCAAGGGGACTTGCCCAAGACCACGTGGTAGAAGGAGGCACAGGACTTGAGCCCAGCCTGATGTCCCACAGCACACCTGCCCCTCCTGGGCCAGAGGGGACAGCCAGCCCATGGCCTCCAGGGGTGTTAAGGAAACAGGAGGGGAAAGGCTGTTCAGAGCCTAATCTGGTGGCAGGAGAGGAAGGGGACAGGTGGGGAGGGTTGCTCACCAGGCCTCAGTAGACCAGTTTTGGACTCAGGTCTCTGGCCCCGATGGAGGCCTGGAATTATTAAGGACAGAGCCCCAAGGCAGACACCTAAGGGCTTGGGGCATTCCTCCACCCACACTTCCCTTGGTAGTTTCAGCCTGAACCTGAAGGGGGCGCCAAAGACACAGGGGCCGTGAAAGCACTGTGGCGCCATGTCCCTGTTTGCCTTGCTCACCTACCCGCAATGACCTTGGGCAAGGGGCTTGACTTTTCAAACCTCAGTTTCCTGCTTTGGGAACAAGAGGGATCAACTCCACCACACAGGCTGTCACGCAGATTGGAAGAACCATGGATTGTGACACGCGGTCCCTGAGGCAGTGCGTAAGGGACATTTGCCAAAGGGGCGAGCGCATCCGGGAGCGAAGGGATGACGGCCGAGCAGAGCCAAGCAGGTGAAGGACTGGCTGCACCCTGTCCCCACCAGCCAGCCTGGCAGAGGGGTCCCCTACTGCTGAAACCAAGATGCACGGTCCCTAGAGGGGTGCCTCCGGTTTTTCAGGGGTACCTCCGCCCGGGCGTGGGGGACATGATCTGACCGTGGACTCTCAGGTCACACAGGGCCCAGAACATGGATCAGGGCAGGGTGCGGATCTGGACCACTGGTCACCCACCCCATTGTTCTTTGTGTCCCTGGCAGGAGGACACTGCTGCCTCGGCTCTTTTTAAACCAATGAAGCACCATAAATAGCACAGGATGGGATTTCTGGGGAACGCAGGAGCCCTGTGGGCCAAGTCAAAGGAGATCGAAGGCCGGGCATCCAAGCCCACCTGTCCCCTCGCTCAGGCACACCGGGCCGGCCCATTTTGGGGAGCAGACGCCCAAATCCTGAAAGGAATGTAGGCTGAGCCACCCAGCAGGGGTCCCCCTGGGGATGCTGAGCCACCAAGGCTCCCCTGGGGCCTTCGCTCTGGGCACTGGGCTCTTTTTCTCTCCTGCAGGTGTGGCTTATGAGCCCCTCTCGGGAGACAGGGACAGAGGCCCCTGAGTCAGGAAGCAGCTTGTCCAAGGCCCCGTGCGCCCTGCGCTGTTTGAATGCGCCTCGCCGCCTGGACGCAGAGGGCTCGGGGTCTCCTGCAGGCAGTCAGGGAGGGAGTTGGCCTCCTGTCTCCCTTCTCCACACCCTTCGCCCAGACCCACCCGTGTCTCAGGAAGAGATGAGGCTGGTCCCTGTCCCCTCCCAGGTCAGCCGGGCTCAGCTGGAGCTGCAGGTTATTGGAAGCTGCCGGGCCCCATACAGCTCATTAAGGACAGGCGCAGGGTCAGCAGCTTTTACGTGCCCCATAAAGCACTGCTCGTTGCCAATGCAGTGCATGGCTCCTTCTGGCGACCTGTCCCTCCCGGGCCAGCGAGGACGAGTTTCTTCTTTAAGGAACCAATCTCCCAGACTCATAAAATCACTAGAAATGCCATGGGGGGGGGGGGGGGTCTGTGCCCTGAAAGATAATTACAGGGTGACACAACCGCCCCGGAGGTTGGTCGGAGGGAAACAGATTCCCCTTGACTGCAGCCACGAGCTCATCTGTTCTCACAGGGCTAGGCACTGTGTTAATGAGCCCTTGGAGCCTATTATCCCATTAAGGCCTCAAAGCAGTCCTAGAGGGTGGACAATATTATTATCCCATTTTACAGATGTAGAAACAGAGGCTGGGAGTGATGAGCCATACTAAGCCAAGGTGTGAAGACAGAGCTGGGATTGGAACCCAGAGCCAAGCTCCCAAGGGCCCTGTGTCGGCCGCAGAACCGCGTGAGCACTGGTCGCTGGCTTTGGCAAGGCACCCCAGGCCCTGGTGTCCCCCACTCGCATGCATGAATGAGGCCACAAGAGCAACAGCACAAGCTTTTTGCTGGTTCCCAGTCCCGCCCATATGTTGTAGACTCTCCCCCACCTCCAAAGACTCCCCAGGTCTCTCTGGGGTGTCTCTTATGGCCTCAGAAGCCTGTCCACACAGGCCCGTCCCCCTGGCCTCCGTGTGGTTGTTCCCATTGGTCATCATCCCAGGACTGGGCAAGTCCCCTCCTGTCCCGTGCTCCTGCTGCTCTGCTCCTTGCAGACTGAACACTCCCTCTGCCACTCTGAAGAATAGGCTCCCCAGGCTCCAGGACCTCCGCTCTGAGCACAGGTGAAGCCCCACCCCCAGCCGGGGCAGATCTGTGATCTGTGAATCTGTGGTCGGGCAGCTCTGCTCTGGGTTGGCCCCTCCCCCCCCCACTTACTAGCGCTGTGATCCTCCATGAGCCTTACTTGCCTCATCTGTAAAATGGGGGCTGCTGCGAGGAACAGGGGAAAGAACCCAAGTCCCATGGTGTGTGGGGCCTGGCACACAGCCTCTCCCGGCAAATGTAGTGGGGCTCCCGAGACAGAGTCCTTCGTGCTCCTGCTGCCCCCCACCCCCGCACTAATTGCCTCCCTCCTGGTCAGCCACTTGTGCCCAGAGCCCCTGCAGATAGAGGGGGTCCCGCCCTGCACGCCCCTTGGACACTGCTCTGCAGGAAACTCCTCGGGCCCCACAGCTGCGCCGTATCCCTTCTCCCCCCTCCCCACCACCCACCGTTCCCATCCCCCACCAGACCCCCCAGACTAGGCTTGGTGGGAGGAGGAGGAGACCATAGCCTGGGGTTATGCCTGAGGACGTAAGGTCTTGAAAACAAGGGTGTTCCAGAGGTAGGGGACAGGCAGGGATGGGGGGGTGTCACCCCACTTCCTCAGGGAGGGAAACTGGAAACATGCGGTGGCTCGTGCTGCCATAGGTGGGGACGGGGACAGAGGGCAGGGAAGGAAGCAGTTCAAAAGCTCAGTTACGATAGGGGGGACACATACCCTGTCCTCAGCATATGAGTGCACGTGTGTGGGTGCGTGCATACACACAGACACACACACCTGCGCGACACACCTGCACATGGGCGGACAGCCATATGAGGCCACAGACAAGTGGGTGTGTGTTGGTATGGGCACAGGCGGAAACACACAGCCCCTCACAGGCATTGACCCAAACACAGGCAAATATGGGCACACAGGGAGGCGTGCACAGGTTATTAAGCCCGCAGATGCCTGAGCTAATGTGTATGAGTGTGCGGTAAACCCCAGCCAGGCCTGCACTGCCCTGCATGACCCCCGAGTTATGTAGATGCTGCTGCTCTGCCCCACCCCATCCCTGCACGAGCCCCTTGGTGTGGGGCTCTTTTGAGCCTTTGAAGGCCCTACGGGGGCTGTGTGTGGCAGGGTGGGGGGACAGACCAAGCCCAGCACCCCCTCAGTGCCACGCCCACCAAGGGCCTCCAGAACCTAGAGCGCCACGTGACCAGCCAAGCAGCCAACCTCACGCCCTCTCTGGTCACCTTCTGGGCATCCCAGAGGGCACCAGGGTGATTTCCTGGGAAGATGGGAGGAGGAGGGGTGATGGGGAAAGAGGGTCAGGAGGAGGAGAAGGAAAAAGGAGGGAGGAGAAGGGGAGGACAGAGGCAGGAGGAGGTCCACCAGGGAGGGGTAGGTTGCCATCTTTAGGGACGCGGCATTCCCACCAGCCCTGAGGTGATCTGTAATTCACTAATCCATGGGGACTACTATTCATTGTCTGACTGTCACCTACTTCTGTTTGGAACTTAGATGGGGGTAGCACATAGTAGATGCTTAACAAATGTTTGTTTTTATGCATGAATGTCTAGTTCTGAGCACTGTCCCCCCTCCCCTCCATTGACCACCGCTGGTTGCTGACCAAGCTCCTTCCACATTTCAGCAAATAGCTCTTACCCATGCTTTGACCTCCAGCAGCAGGAGCCACATGGAGCTGCCTTTCTAGAGGATAAGAGATACTCTACCTTGAAGAGATGAGTCACTGGTGGGGTGGGGGGTGTGCAGGGTACACTGTTCCCCCAGGTGGTCCGTTCCCAGGGCACTCCCAAGGAACCTACTCTCCTGGGCAATAGACCCTCTCTTAGGGTACAATCGTCACCCAGGAGCTAACCTACTAACCAACTGCCTCTCTGCCTACTTGTGATCGCGCTCTCTCTCTCTGCCAAATAAATAAATAAATAAAATCTTTTTAAAAAAGAGTGTCTTCTCTCCTCACTTTTACTAACATTGTACTGGACATTCAAGCCAGGGCAATTAGATAAGAAAAAGAAACAAAAAGCATCCATATTGGAAAATAAGAAGTAAAATTATCTCTATTTGAGAGTTGCATGACTTGTATATAGAAAATCTTATGGAATCAACAACAGAGCTACTGAAGCTAATAAGAGAATTCAGCAAGATCGCAAGATACATATTCAATATACAAAAAGCAACTGTATTTCTATATGGTAGTGCTGAACAAACCAAAAATGAAATTAAGAAGCAATTCCATTTATAGTGGCATCAAAAAGAACAATACTTAGGAATAAATTTTACCAAAGAAGTGTAAGACTTATCTTCTGAAAACTATAAAATATTATCTGAAGAACTTAAAGATCCAAATAAATGGAAAGACATCCTTTGTTTATGGATTAGAAGACAAGTTTGTTAAAGTGACAATAATCCCCAAATGGATCTACATATTCAGTGTAACCCTTAGCAAAATCCCAGCTGCTGTTCTCGTAGAAATGGACAAGCTGATCCTGAAATGCATATGGAAATGCAAAGGAGCAAGAACAAATCCAATCTTTTTTTTTTTTTTTAAGATTTTATTTATTTATTTGACAGAGATCACAAGTAGGCAGAGAGGCAGGCAGAGAGAGACGAGGAAGGAGGCTCCCCACTGAGCAGAGAGCCCGATGCGGGGCTCGATCCCAGGACCCTGAGATCATGACCTGAGACGAAGGCAGAGGCTTAATCCACTGAGCCACTCAGGCGACCCATGAATAAATCCAGTCCTGAAAATGAATGAAGTTGGAGGGCTCACTCTTCTGATTTCAACACTTTTTACAAACGTACAGAAGTCAGCACTACATGGTGCTGTCACGGGGACAGATGTGCAGATCAGTGGGGTGGAAATGGTAGTCAAGAATGGGACACATAATTGATATTGGACAGTGGTACCAACTCAATGGAGGAAGAGTATTCTTTTCGACACATGGTGCTGAGGTAAGTGGATATCCACATGCAAAAGGAAGGATGAAGTTGGATCCCTACCTCACACTATACATAAAACGAATTCAAGACGAATCTACGTATGAGATCTACAACTGTAAAACTCTTAGAGGAAAAACAGGTGTAAATGTTGGATTAGGCAACAATTTCACAGATGATTCCTTAGACACCTAAAGGAAACATTTGCCTTCCCCCCACTCTGTCCAGGCTAATTCCTGCCTGTATCTCACCCCAAGCCCCAGTGTGCCCATTCCAGCTGTCTCCATTCCAGCACATTTCCCTGACCTTGACCTTCTTCCCTCTGACCTAGCCCTCAATTCCCAGGGGTCCACCTTCGCATCATAAACCCTAAGCTCTCTCTGCCTGATCCCCAAACCCTTTCCCCAGGGTCTCCTGAGCCACTCTCCTACTGAGCTGGACTGGAGCCTGCATGTCAGCCCCAAGACTTCTTTTTTTTTTTTTTTTTTCTCAGCCCCAAGACTTACCAGCATGGGACCCCCTGCAAATCATGACATCTCCCTAAGCCTTGGTTTCCTCCTCTATGAAATGGGGACCACTGAGTCACACTGAAAGAAAATTCAACTCAAATGAGCTTAAACTAAAATGAGATTTTATGGGAAGAATCAAAGATATCCTAGGCCTGAAGGAAGAGTAGAAAACCCAAGCCATAGAAGAGGAGGGATGGGGCTGGAACCAAAGATGAGGAAACTAGTAGAACTTTTTCTTCATCTCTCCCAAAACTTGAGATTCACTCTCCGCTTTAGCTGAGGCTTTTGTGCAGAGTAGAAAATATGGCTGACAGCGGCCTTGTAGATCTACATTTAAATCTTTACCTTTCTACTTCATTAATATTAGGAACTCCCAGTCATCAAAAGCCATCATGAAGACAGTAAAAAAGCAGGCCTCAGAATATGTAAAGATCCACTGGCCAAGCAATAAGAAAAAGGAGACAACCCAATTTTTTAAAAAAGACTTGAGCATGCCCTCCACAGAGAAGATTATCCAGATGATGAGTAAGCCTGGGAAAGTTGCTCAAGGTCACAAACATCATTAGTCAGGGGGAAAATGCAAAGTGATACTCTGTCCCACCCAAATGACCAACCTTACAGGAACACCCAACACCAAGGGGTAGAATGTGGGGAAACCAGAACTGTGTGAGGTTGCTTAGAGGAATAGAAGTTGGTGTGGCCAGCTTGGCAGGCTCTACTAAAGCTAGACAGACAGAGAGACCCAAGAAATTCCACTTCTGGCATGTACCCAAGAGAAATGAGTATTTATCCCCACCCAACACAGGCCCAAGAGTTCGTGTGAACAGCCAAGTTCATCAGAGCCGCCAAGGCTGGAGACCACACAAGTGGCAGCAAGACCACAAGCAGCAAGAGGATGGGTAAGGAAATCCCAGCAAGGTCGGGCCACGGGGTCCTGGGCAGCTACAAAGAGGACCATACTACCACGGCGTTCAGTAAGGCAGGCACTGAAATAAGCACAGGATTGAATGAAAAGCCAAACACAGAACACGTGCTATTCGATTCCTACACCATGCCTCAAAGAGGCAAAACTAGTCAACGGTTCGAGATCACAGATGTTTATTTGGGGAGGTGTCGGTGGGGAGGAGGCACGAGGGAGCCTGTGGGGGTGCTCATTGCTGGTGACCTTACGTGGATATGAACAGACATAAATGTTCACCTGGCTGCCTACTTCAGATCCGTGTCCCTTACTAAATAGAAGTTCAGTTAGATAAGAAAGAACAACAGATTTCCTCCAGCTGCCCAAAGGTCTCTGCTGGACTCTCTCAGGCCCAAGTTCAAAAATCCCACCTAATGGTGCGGGGGGTCAGGACCAAGGAACAAGGTGGAGGCCCCGTAGGATGGAGTTGGGGGAGGGAGGAGGAGCTGGGTATTTGGGGGTGCAGCTCCCTGAACAAGAAGGAGACGGGAAAAAAGGCAGAGCAAAACACAGCAGTTCTCTCCTTCGTCCCCAGAGGCTTCCTTTCCCCATCTGTAAAGTGGAAGCCCTGGTCTTTGCTGCCGCCAACGTTGAAAGGAGGAGTCAAGAGGTTACTGGCCTCGGGCGCCCGGGTTCCAGCCACGGCTTGACACAAGGTCCAGCCGCGGCTTGACACGAGGTCCCCTTCCCTTCAGGCCTCTCCCCTACCCACTCCTCCCAGGCTACCCCTTCCCCTCTGTTCCCCCCCGTCAGCTCCCCTACTTTGCCCCATGTGATCCCCAAAGTGAGGACCCATCACCGTATAATTTCAAATTACTTGTAGCTTTAGTTAATTAAATGTAAAATCATCGGAATAAAATTATACCTTCATTAGGAATTAACTCCCATTTCAGGCCTGGAAATAATGACTGCGCTCTCTCTCTCCCCCCTTCTTCCAAACCACATACAAAATGGTCAGTTAAACTGAATGGGAAAAAAGTTTAACGACTGCACGGCAATCAAGCTTATTATTATTTAAGCACAAGCTATTACCATGTGCAATGAGGTATCAGCCAATAAATTATCTTTGAAAGAGTCAGTCCTTGTCTGAGTGCAGACAGGCTGCTGCAGGGGGAGGCGGTGCAGGCGCTTCCCTGACCAGGTGAGCTGCCCCAAGCCGGAGCAGGGACAGTGGGTCCTCAGGACCTCAGGGCAGGACCTCGGGGTCGCTCTGACCGGAGCACAGGTGTCCTGCCTGACTCCCCAGCCCATGGTGAGGGGCGGACGCTCTGGCACAGCACAGAGACTGGGGCCCCAAAGAGGTTCCTGAAAACAGGCAAGAGCTAGAGGAAGGAGAAAGAGGGGTGTAGGGCAGGCAGGGGGCTGGGATGAGGCAGATGGAAACAGAGACAGGAAGAGGAAGAGGAGGGAAAAGCTTCTAGTGACGGGGAGGAGTTTGAGACTGAGACTAGGAGAGAAGGAGACGCTCAGAGCAAACACAGTGGAAATGAGCAGAGGGACCAAGAACCAAGGCCGCATGTTGGGGGTTTGGAGGCCCTGACCCACGGGAGTCGGAGGGAGGGATTTCCCAGAACAGGGACTTTCGATGCTGAAATCTGCAGCGTCCAGGCAAACCAGGACAAGTTGGTTACCCTGTGCCCAGATCCTCGAGGCAATCGGTGCCCCAGGCCCCACTGTACAGGTGAGAAGACTGGGTCTTGGCGGGGCAAAGCCACTCATCCAGAACCACAGGGACAGAGAAGAGAGGAAAAGAATCAAAGGCACAAAGTCCAGTCAAGTGTCCCCCGCTTTCGGTTCACCCCCACCTTCCCCCCCCTCCGCCTCATCCCAGCCCTTCTCTGGCCGCCATCCCTCATTTTTCCTTTCTCTGCCCTCTTCTTAAGCTAAGGGCCACTTTTTGTCCCCACCCTCTGTCCTAAACCAGAGATCAGCCCTTTACTGTGGGCTGGCTGGAGGGTCAGATGAGACACGCATACCCAGGTCTCCATGGCAGGTAGATGGGACACTTGGGGACAGGAAGCTCTCGGGGTCCTTAGACCCCGACCGTCCCCCCATCACCCTGTCCCCGACAGCAGGCAGCAGCCAGAACCTTGCTCCCAGGAACGAGGGGCCCGGCAGACCCTGAGTCAGAGCCCACCTTCCAACATTGACTCACCCATTGACCTTGGACAGCTCCTTAACCTTGATATACTCCCATCTCCTCACCTGTACATGGATGGTACCCCCCCCGGCCCCCCCCGGCGTGGGGATGTTGTAAAGGTTTGATGAGACGCGGTGTGTGAGCGCCCTGTGCGGAGCCTGGCACGAAGCAGCTGTCCCGGGAAAGAGACGCCCTCCGCGGAGCCGGGCTCCTCTCCTGGGTACAGGCTCCTCTCGCCCAACTCTCTCTGAGCCTCTCAGCCCAGACAGAGCGAGAGGGTGAGCCAGCAGGAGGACTCCGTGGGAGCTGGGTGACCAGGGACCACAAAGAAGGAATGACAGCCTGACTGTAAGGTCCCTTTGCCCCCCTAGAACAAAGACCCTCATTTTGCACTTACAGGAAATCCAAAAAGTACTCTCTCTTCACAGGTGCCACCGCATGATAAGTTTTTGTGAGAAGAAAGAGTGAACGCACGGGGCAGTTAATTACCCAGAAGGTCGGTGTTTTGCCTACGGCCACCAAGAAGAGGCACTGCCCCAGCCGGAGGGCAAAGGCGGCCAGGCTGCCGTCAACTCTCCCTCCGGCTCCCCTGCAGACGGACTCTGTGAAAGTCACCTCCACGTCTCTCACAGGTCAGGCCAAGATTTAGAGATCGGGGGCCGCGCGTGTGCCTAGATCTGCTGTCCGCCCGTGAGTGATGGGAGACACGTTCCCAGGACGTGTTTACTGTCACCCGGCGCCCCCGGCCCGCGCTCCCTGCCGCACCGTCCCCTGATAATTCACGGCCCGGCTCCCGTTGGCAAATGACTGATACGGCCTTCACGGCGGGGCCTGCTGGTCACTTGTCTCAAGGAGACTAGGAAGGGAACTCAGGCACAATATAAATGGGGCCCGTGGCAGCCTCAAACACCTTGGAAAATTCCCCAGCCCGGACGCCGCACCGTTTTTAAGTAATAAAACCACAGAGAGATTACATGACCGCCTGACAGCCTGCGACGGATGGCCGCCCGCATGAACTTTTTACCTTCGGGATGGGGACCAAGAGCAGAGGAAGGAAAAAAGAGGAAATAACCTCCAGGCTCCTTCCTTACTCTGTCTCCAAAGCCACTGCCGAGACAGGGGCCGAAGCTGCGCTGGTTCTGTCCCCAGCTCAGGTACAACCGGGGGGCCTTGGGCTTAGTTTCCCCATCTGGACAATGGGGATACTTGTGGCCGGTATGTTACGTTTCCCAAAACCAGAAGCGACCCTAAAATAAACCTTTCCGGGGCTAGAGGTATAAATCCTTGCTTTCATTCACGCATTTATTCTTCGATTCAGCAGAATTTTCTCCCTGCCTCTTTAGCAGCAGGCGTGGGGACAAGGGGGCGGGGGTGACAATGTGAGACAACCTGTAGGAAACAACAGAATGACCTCCGCGAAGGCCTCATTAGCCGTGCTACCGTGGGCGGCGATGTCAGTGCAGGCCTCACGGCCTCAGTCTCTCCATCTGGACAATGGGGGTCCTGATGGTGCCTCCTTCAAAGGACAGGAGAGTCCTGAGAGCGACACCCTCCACCCTACGTGTGGCATGCAGTCCACTGGGCACAGCCATCAGTCCCCAAGTCCTTCCGTCTCAAAGGCTGAAGGGTCCTGATGCAGATCGGAGAGCCCACCCTAAAGACCCAGAGCTCCCCAGCACGGTAGGAAACCACGAATCTGCCTGGACTGGAGGGCATAGGCTCAGACTTCAGGGTCCGGCAAGATGTTCGCTGCTTCCCAGGACGGCACATCCTCAGGCCAGGACACTATGCTCTCGGTAAATGGATTTGGATTCTTGCTCTGTGTAGGATTGGGGTGACCATTTAAGGAACAATGGCTGTGTACCCCCACAAAGCCCTGGTGTTCCAGACCCATCTTCCTTCGTTGGGTCCTTGTTTACCTCCGACGACAGGCATCCGTTGGCATGTCTGGACTAGTACAGTAGTCAGACTACTCATCAGGGCAAGGAAGACAATTTATCAGTAGCCCAAAGGGCTGATGATGCTCTTACCCACGGCGACTTTATCGTCTTGCCCTTAGACACTCCATGTGTGCGGGAGGGAGGGGGCCTGAGTGGCGGGAAACCTCAGAGCCAGAGCTAGTGGCGAGATGCTCCCTATGGAGATGCCCTCTGGGTGGGTGGCTCTCAGCCCTGGGATCTGGACAGCCCCCGTGGCCCCTCCAGAGCCACTCTTCCCTCTCTGGCTTGTCCCGTGGGCCTTTGTGGAAGGCAGCGCTCCCGATCTCTAGCCCTCGGGCTGGCTATTGAGTTCAGCCAACGGAAGCCGTGGCAGGAGGTAGGACAGGCTTAGGAGGAGAGGGGTGGCTCTGGCAATGGCTCTTGTCTCTGATCTCAGCCCGGGGAGGCAAGTGGCTATCACTGGCGTCAACCCTGCATGCTTTACCGTCCTCCTTGGCTCCCGTTGGCCCTGCCCCACGTTTCTAAGAACAGCAATGTTCCTAGAAAGTACTTTGACTTCCCATTTTCAGTGTGCTGTGCGTTTCCTGCCGGGGCACTGGCTGATGTACCTGGGGAGGTGGGGGAGCTGAGAACAGAGGGAAGTTGTGGACCCAAGCCCCAGCCTCCCCTGCTGTCACCCTCGAGCCCGCAGTCCTTCGAGGACCTGGAGAGGAGCACGGGGTGGTTGGGAAGGGGGTGCGGTTCGGCAAGAGGGAACTGGATCCGGGTCTTGGACTGCAAGGAAGACACACGTGCAAGCCAAAGTGAGAAAAACACAGGACAAAGGTGACTGTCCTTGAACCTGAGCACAGGATGCGCAGCCAGGCCTCCAGAGGGATTAGAACCAGGGCTTAAGTGTGGGAGCCATGTCCCCTCTCTCCCAACCCCCACCCCACACGCCATCCTGTCTTCACTCCACCAGCCTCTCTCCTCCCCTGCCTGCGTGCGCCGAGCAGCCCCTTAACTCGGGCAGCCTCAGACACTGCCCCCAGGTGCTCCAAAGCCCAGCTCCAACCCCCCAGGAGAAAGACACTCAGTGGTCCACCCTGTGTCACAGGCCTGCCCTCTGGTCCCATCTGCCGTGGCCAGGAGCCTGCTCGATAAGACTGGTGGTGACATCTCCGTCCTCCGTGTGGCCACCCACGCCTGCCCCGAGGGGCTCACGGAGAAACGCAGGAGAAGCCCCTGCCTAGTAGCCGCAGCCACCCTCCCTCTCCCAGAAGCCCCCGACCCCGGAGGGAGAGCAGGGGGTAGTGAGCCTGCAGGGGGTACTGCAGCCTGGCCCGGCCAGCACCCAGGGGAGGCAGGCAGAGGCAGACAAACTGAATGCAAAGGGAGGGTTTAAAATACACAGGAGTGAGCCAGACATGAGGACAAGCCGATCTTCATAAGCCGACGTGGAAAGTTTAAGAACTGAACTGCACGTCATTGATAGACTCGCCCCCCACAGGCAGGGGGAGGCGGTTTAGAGAGAGCAGAGTGGTAGCAGTTATTGGAAAAATAAAACTGTTTCATGTTTATACCCCTAATGAGTGGAGAAGCCTCTAAACTGGTTATACTTGATTTTTTTTTTCTTTATGCTTTTCTGTATTTTCTAATTTTCCTGCAATGAACATGTATTACTTGGGTAATAGAAAAATAATAAAAGCTTAGAAGAGAGTCAGGTGGTGAGAGTCCAAGGGTCCCTGAGGACCACAGGGCTGGGCTGTGAGCTCCTGGCATGGGCTGCGGCAGCCCAGGAAGGGAGCAGGGTGCTGCGGGCAGAGAGGACCATCTGAGCGGCGGCCCCCAGGGGAAGTGTGGCAGGAGGAACACATGCTCCCTGGTACTGGGAGTAGGGTAGGGTGGTGGGAAAGCAGGTTGGGGGAGTCCTGGGTCCCTGCCAATAGCAGACAGCTAAGAGCGAGTCTCTGCGCTCAGTTTGGGGTCCCAGGCCCAGACCAGCTCTGAGTCGGGAGCCTGGTTCAAATCCTGACTCCACCCCCACCAGCTGGGGAAGCCAGGTGTCCCCTCATATGGCAGAGCACATATCAGGCAAGAAGGTGTCTGGCCCCAAGGAGTTAACCTGCACCTTTCCCAGGGCCCACTCCTGGTCTGGAGAGAATAAGGCTGTGGGGAGGGACACCAGGGGCACCGGGAACCTCAGCCTGGGGTCGGGACAGGCTGGTCCTGATGAACTACTCTGGTTCAGGTGCTGAAGTAACAAGAGAGGGGTCGCTGAGACCCCAGACCCGGGCTTAGCTCCGAATCCTAGCTCCAATGAGGCTGTGTGACCCCGGGGAAGTGACTGCCCCTGGCTGGGCCTCATTCTCCTCCTCCTCATCTGTAAATTGGAGACAATAAACATCCAGAGCACCTGTGGCAAATGGCATTAAGGGCCTCAACCTTTCACCTCTCCTTAGAGCTGGACTCTGGCCCCTGACTTTGCAGCATCTCCCACGCAAGGGACGGGATAGGGTCCCCTCTTGGGTTGGCCCCGTGGCTTGCTTTGGCAACTGGAAGAGGAAGCAGCAGGCGAGCCATTGTGGCGACGCACCCAATGTGCTCTCTGCACCTCTGCAGTCCACGAAAAGATCGTGCCCGGGCTGGGAGCTGGTCCCAGGAAAAGGATGGAGCCTGCAGAGCAGAGCTGGGTGGCCCCAGCGGGGCCCCAAACAAGAGCAGCTACTCCCAGGGACGCCTCAGATCCATGAGAACAGGTGACAGCCGTTTTAAGCAACTGAGTCGTGGGGATGTTTCTTACTTGATACATCTCCTCCTATGGGTAATAAGATTCAGGGAGACAACATCCACAAAGGGCTGGTGCATAGTAATTGCTCACTAAACATTCAGCGGCTCTTACTAATACTGTTATCATCATTAGCATTCCCATCCGTCGGAGGGGAGAGCCCGGGGCCAGAGGTCAGGAGACAAGAACGCCTCAGAAACCCCACATTCATCAAGCCCGCCTGGAGACGGCTCCAAGCGACAAGTTCCCTCATCTACGTGGCTGCTTTTATTGCGCTTTTGAAATCCATTCCAATTAGAGGGTGAGACGGTGGCTTCTGCACCCCAGACAGGGGTGAGACAAGCAGGGCTCAGGCCCCGCAGGCAGAGGCTTAAGCATTTTATAATAATCATATTTCTTATGAGGCTTTAGTTTCACTTCCTTCAAATTAAGTCTCAGCAATAAAGCAATCGATTGCCTCTCACTGGGAAACAGGACTGAATTCCACCTGACACCAGCAGAGCTCACAGCCCCTCTCCGCAGGGCCCACCCTTTCTCCAAGCCTGGATAGTGACATTTCAGGGGGTCTGCGTGGCAGGAGGGAGGGCCATCCCGGAGCAGCCTCCAGGCCAACTTCAAGCATATCCAGACAGGCCTGCTGGGTACCAAGTTCAAAGAGAGGCAGGATGCCGTGGGAGAAGGGGCCCGAGTCCACACTCCCCGCTTCCTGCTGGCTGCCCCATCAGGGAGGGCCCTATATGGTGGCTTTAAGAACCTGAAAAACCGAGATATCACAGTCCCGGCTTTGGTATCAAAACCTGCTGCAGGGTTTCAGCAGGGGAGATAGGAAAGGTGCCGGAGTAAAGGAGGAACTCCTTGTCCCACTCACCACGTCTCCAGAGAAAGAAGAGGGGCTGGTTGGTTTCCACACTCTGCTTCCTCAACCCATCCTCTGCCAGGAGTTCTCTAGACAGAGTGGAGAAAAGTGGCTGAAGACCCCTGCAAGAGGAGTGTGGGGGTCCCTGAACAGAAAAGCCCCGTTCTTCCCAGGTCCCACCCGGGATGTCAACTCCCAGCAGCCTCTCCTGCGAATAGGAGACCAGAGCGGGTCGTGAGGGCATCAGGGCAGAGCCGGGGGGGGGGGGGGGGGGGGGGGGGGGCTGAGGGTGGGGTGAGGTTGGCCCAGGAGGAGCCCAGATTGGAGGGAGGGCCTGGATTCCTGCGAGGTTCTTGCCTCAAGCGCAAAATTCAAGGGGGCGCCAAAAACTCAATGGAAACAGTATTTTTTTTTTTTTAAATCAGAGTGGATAAAAAGAAAAACCTGACGAACAAAATATCAAAATTGAAGTAAAGACTGGCTGTGATTTGTTTAAGGCCCTGCATTGCCGTGCACCTGGAGAGGTTGTTTCTAATCAGCCCGAGTCCCTGTAGCATGTGCCTAGGGTTTCACAATGCTGGGGGAAAGGGGTTGGGTGATGCGGATTTTGTGTATAGTTATGTTCTTGATCGTGGAGGCTTTTGTTTTGTTTGTTTTGAACTAGGCACCTCGCCCAGCATGGAGCCCAATGCGGAGCTTGAACTCAGGACCCCAAGGTCAAGACCTGAGCTGAGATCCAGAGGCAGACATTTAACCGACGGAGCCATGCAGGAACCCCTTGATTATGGAGTTTTTAATGAACCTTTCTCACTTGGTTCAAAATAATGAGGGGGAGTGGTATTTTGATCGATATATAATGGGGTACAGGTTTCCGCCTTCACCTCAGGCTCCTCCCAAGGTGACTCGGCAGGTGGGGGGGTGGTGTTGGAGGGGCCAGTAGCAGGGAGAAGAGAAGAGACAGAGACACAAGGAGGATCCAGGGGCAGCCAGCATCTGGACAGGGAGGAGGCTGGCTGGGCTCTAAGGCTTTTGTGTAAGCCCTGGAGCCTAGCGCCCCACTCCAAGAAGAGGGTGGGGACAAGGAAAGCATTGCTGTTCAAACGGAAGTGACTGAGAAATCCTTGAATCTGGCCAAGTCTGCCTGGGTTATTTTTGCATCTGACAGTCCAAAAGGAAAGTATTAGGGAGAGGGAAGAAGCCAGAGCTGCTGACATTCAGGAATCTCTGCCCCCGCCAGGCCCAGACCATGTGCACGCCATCTCCATTTCCCAAGGGAAAGCCTGAGGCCCAGAGAGGTTAAGACACCTGCTTAAGGTCACATAGCCCGGGACAGGGGAAGCCAGGGTTCCATGCCAAGATCCCCCTCTCAACCTCTTCACACAGTGATGTCATGTGACCTCACTATTCCTCTGAGTTTGTTACCTATAAAATGAATCCCTACTTCATGATCCCTGGGCAGGGGACCCTGTAGATGATTTTAGTAATAGTATGCTACAGGTTGGGACCACAGGGAGAGGGACGGGGTAGGGGGACACACTTGGGCAGCAAAGCCCCTCATCCCACAACCCTGTCATTCACGAGTACTTCATTCCCTCCACCAACAGCTCGGGAGCACCTGCTGTGTGCCCGGCACCCCACTGCGTCCCAGCTTAGAGCAGGGTGTTAGGGAGATGCTGGCACCTCCTTCATGAGCTCAGGGGCTTGTTAGGGTTGGAGGAATGGAACAGATCTAGGCACAATCATGTCATTACAAAGGGCTAAACACAAAGGACAAAGTGTTGGGAGAGCACATTGGGGGGCCCCAGGCAGAGGACGAGGGGGGAGGAGCTGAGGTGCTCGGGGCCCGGGGTGTCCGAGGATGGCGAGCGGCTGAACCAGCTCAGGGCGGCGCGGCTTCTGTGGCCCCCACCCAAGAAGACCACCCGACTCCAGGCCCCAGGCAGGGCCTCTCCTCCCTGCTGGAACGGAACCAACCTCCCGGCCACAGCAGAGGGGCTCTCCAAGCCAAGGATGTGAGTGCGTTAATTAATGAATTAGCCGTTTAATTAACATAATTAGGCCTCATTATTTTCCTTGCATCTATCGTCAATTTTCGGGCAATTAAAGTGAACGCTGGTGGAGTACGGAGGATCTGGGCTGTCACTGCCGGCCTGGGACGAAGCACAGGCCTCGCTTGACCCGCAGGGCTCCAGCCCAGCTTGGAGGGCGGGGACAAGGGAAAGGGAGACCCAGGTGCACACAATGCACACCCCAAGAGGGAATGCCCCCACGTCTAAGTCTGCACATAGCTCCTGCTTCACGTATGGAGCTCGTCCTGTGAGCCCGGCTCCAGGCCAGGACACCGCTGGGACCGGGACTGGTGAGGAAATGGTGAGAAGCCATCGGGGAGGGCCAGGGTCAGCCCCCAAGTCAGCTTTTGGCGTAGACTCTTTCTCCAGCTGTGTGACCTAAGGCAAGTTCCTTAGCCTCTCTGAGACATTTCCTTACCTGTGATATCATCATAAAGATAACATGCAGCCCCGGGCACACAGCTGGCCCTCAATCAGGTTGTCTGGTCTCCTTCCCTCTCTCAGACCCAGCAGACTGCAGACCCACGGCTCATTCTTTCCACACTGGTTCACTCCCTGACCACCTGCAGTGCTGGTGAGCCTCTCCCCCACTGCCTGATCTCTCCGTCTAGAGTGCATCTCCCTACCTTTCCACCTGCAGGAGCTACCATTAATGCCATTTTGCAGTTGAGGAATCTAAGGTGGAGGAAACTAAGTCACATGGCCCAGGGCACAGCCGGTGAGTGACAGAACAGGACTCAGCCCCAGCTCAGTCTGCCTCCCCAGTGGGGCAGGATTTACTACACCCTGCCCTGTTCTAGATCAAGACTGGCAAAGCCCTGGGCTCTGGGGGCATATATTCTACTGACAGAGACACATAAATAACCCAAAACAAATATAAAATAAGTCAAAATGTACCCAGGGCTTTGAAGACAAAACAAATAATCATAATGGTGAGAAAAGTAGATAAAAGGTGGAGAAGCTTTCAAGGCCAGTGCTCAGGGAAGACCCTAAAGAGAGAGTTCTGAGGGAGGAGGCAGGGATTGGCTGGTGCAAAGGTCCTGAGGCAGCCCTCAGCCTGCCCGATGGAGGAGACAGGGTGGAGAGATAGGCAAACTCCTTCCTGACAGGATACTAGGATGTGGCAGGGATCTGGATAGTGTTGAGATTAGAAACTTTGTGCTGAGAAATTCCATGACCTCATGAAAATGTATAAAGAGCCTTAGTTGACAGGTGGACACCAGACGGTAAGGAGGTGAGGATGGAAACAGGGCGTGGCTACAAGACTATTGCACTGGTCCAAGTAGGGGACGGGATGGTGGTTGAGGTCGGGAGATGAGCATGGATTCTGGATGTAATGTGATGGCAACACCAGCAGGACTTGCTGGCCTGGAGGCTGAGCCCCAGGGTCCAAGATGACTCGAGGTTGTGAGGTACCCCAGAAAGGATGGAGATGCCACTGCCTGAGATTCGAAGGTGGCAGAGGTGGGAGGGGTAGAACGAGAGACACCAGGACAGCCAACGGAGCTGTCACCTCGGTGATGGCGTCAGAAGTTGAAGTCGAGGGAATGATTTTGGGGGTGGGTTAGCCTCGAGCCTGCGCAATGATCACTGGAAGCCAGGGAGGAGAAGGGTGCCTTTGGATGTGGCCCTGGGGTTCACCGACGCAGAATGAGCTGCCAAGAATCCCGGGAAAAGGCAGTGAGCAAGACAAAGGGAAACCAGGAGAGGGTGTCCTGGAGGCCAGGGAAGGAGAAGGCATCGAGGAGGAAGGAGTGGCTGAGCGCCAAACGCCAGTGACCCTGGGGCTGGCCGTGTGAGCCGCAGTTTCAGGGGAGGCTGGTCAGCCTGTGCGGAGAGGGTGTGGGCAGCAACGAGTGAGGACAACTCCCCCCGGGGCCCTCTGCCTCAAGGACACAGGGAGGCTGTGTTTGCGGGAGGGAATAGAGCCCCAGGGAGGGTTGTGTTTACAAGACCAGACCCAAGGTGTCACAAGCCGTTCGGGGCTGATGGAAACAATCAAACCCCAAGAAATAAGACCCAGGATGTGGATAATACAAATCATTCCATTTTTCTAATTTATATGTTCACAACATCTCCTTGTATAACACACACACACACACACACCTGCATTTTACCCAATAATAATTCCAACTTTGTGCTTTAGCAAACTAGGAACACTTGCCACCCTGAACCCCGAGGGCACCCACTTGTCCTGACGTGGTTCCTCAAAGTCATTTTACCAGGGCAAAGAGCATAACAGAGATCCAAACCCTTGCAAGCTCACGATCCTGCTTTGTATTGGCCCTTGTAATGTTCTATAGCACAAGTGTTAATACCTTTCATGCACGGGCCAACTTAAGGTAAGAAACATACGATCGGACATTTGAGGCACAGATGAAAATCCCAGGCTGTAGAAATGGTCCATCGGCCCCCACACCCTCATCTCGGTCAGACATCAGGCATCAGCCGTGAGGGCAAAGAACCAGTGCTAAGGACAGGATCAGAGTGCTGGAAACGGCATCAGAGCCCGCGTACAACAGGCCGGCAAAACCCAGGAATTCGTGACTTGGTATGTGTTCAGTCAGCCGATCCTGCTTTTCTTACCATGTCCAACTGTGACACACGACACTTTCATTGTTTTCTAGGGCGTGTCCTTGTGTTTTAAGTACACTTGGTTTTGCTTTGTTTTGGAGGGACTCGTCCAGGATTTCGGTATACTTCTGATTGGGGCCTAACACATAGGCAGAAAAATGCACACATCTTAAGCGTTCGGTCCAGAGATTTCTAATAGGGTCCACAGAGCCATGAAACCAATACTCAGATCAACACCGATCGAGAAGCACATCGCCAGCCCCTCAAGGGGTGGTGAACACCAAAGGTGGCCACCAATGGACTCTAGCATCCACCACGGAACTTTCCATATTTGGGGTCATGCCGGGTGCACGCCTTGGTATCTGTCCACTTCTCTTGCTTGTGAGAGGCACTCCTGTCGCTGTGTGTATAGGTCTCTTGGGCTCATTGTCATGCAGCGTCCCGAGGGAACACCCACATTTTCTTCTCCACCTTCTACTGCAGACGGCGTCCCGTCTGGTTTGGGGATGCATCTTGGACCTTCTCGTATGTGTCTCTTGGCAGGTGTGTGCTTTTTAGGAACATAGTTGTACAAAAGTCGAGAACCTCTGTGTTGCAGAAGCCCTGGGCATTCAGAGCCTCAAAACTCACACCCCAGAGAAGCCTCTAGCCTGCGGGTCTGTGGGCCAGACTTTGGGATTCTCACTTCTCATTTGCTTTTTGTTACTCCTTACTTCTTTTTGAAAGCAATAGTTTTCTAGCTGGAATGATTTTTGTGCCCCTCACCGCCCCCCCCACCCCACCCCGAGGAATATTTGGCAATGTCTGGAGATATTCTGGTCATCACATATGGGATAGACAGTGGCGTCTAGTGAGTGGAGGTCAGGGAGGCTGTGGGACATCCTACAATACACGAGACAGCCATCCACCGCAAAGAACGGTCCAGCTACAAATGCCACCAGTGCCAAGCTTGCAGACCTTGCTTTCAAGGAGTAGATGGGTCACCTCGCCTAAATAAGGAGAGAATTCGGTGTTTAAGGCTAAGGAGGAGCTCACCTGGTTTCAAGGAGGGAAGGACATTCCCACGGAGGGAACAGCATGATCAAATTTACAAGGATGGTGGGATCTCCGTGCAGGGAGGCTGTAACCTGGACCATGTTGCTCATTTCTTCCCCTCCTAACCTGCTCCAGGCTCCCCGACCCAGGAGCAGAACCTCCTGGCAGGAGAGGAATTGCCCTTGATCTCTCTCTCTAATTCTACTGCATCTGGTCCCTCAGCAAGCTCTGTGGCTCGCAACCCGAGAGTCCTGCACACCTTCACAGCCACCAGCCTAAGGCACCACTCGCACACACCTGGACCACAGCTGCAGCCTCCGCAGTGGGGACCCTGCCTCCACTTGGACTCCTTCCAAATTCTCTTCCACTGGGAAGCCACTAGGGATCTTAGTAAAACTTGAAATGACCATGTCACTCCCGGGCTGGAAACCCCGCTGAGCAGTCCCTCCCAGGGGTTGGGGAGTGCCACTCTCTGGGGGGCTCAGCTCAAATCTGAGCCCCTTTCCAGGGGCCTCTGGGGCAGCAGGAGACTTGCTCTCTGGTAGGGGAGAGAATGGCATCTGGGCCCCACGGTTCCAACTTCCCCCGAAGTCTGGGGTCCCCTTGCCCCCGGGCTGAAGGTGGAACTCGTGTGTCCGCCCAGCCAGCTTGCAGCCCTGGCCTGTCAAAGCCTGCCTGGGCAGGCCCAGAGCACCCAGCAGGGCTGGGTCCCTCAGGCCTCCGCCTGGCACGGTTCTCTGCTGAGTGAGCCCAGGGCTCCCCCGGGCAGGGCCAGGCCCCCTGGGCGTCCAGAGAGCTCGTTATCCCGTCAGCCCCGAAGCTGCACCTGCTCTCCTGGTCTCCTGTGATCTCAATTAATCCGTCCTGCCCTGATTAATTAGCAGGGTTAATTATGACGGCTGCTGCTGCTGAAGCTTGGGGAGGAGAGCCCAGCCAAGTGGCGGAGCAGAGACCCAGCCTGGGGTGGGGCGCGGCGCCTCTCTTGGCTTCTTCTCTGAGGCTGGTCCTGCTGGATGCCTGGTGCCCACCCTTCCTTGGGCCAATGACAAGGACCTGGAGAAGCCCTTTGAGGGCCAGGCCAATGCCCTCAGGTATCTGCTGAGACCAGGCAGCAAGGCCCACCACTCGGGTTTGGCTCCTCTGACCTGACCTGCCATGTCACCCCTAAGTCCTGCCCTCTGCCCATCATCATGACCCCGCACGAAAGGACCCGGGACTCCATCCTGGCAGGGACCCCTTGGCCCACACTCGCCTAGCTCTCTTTGAGGGTGAACCCACCACCTACTTCCCCAATAGCCTTTCCTCTCTAGACCCAAAGACCACTGTGCTGAGAGATGGGGCCTAGAGAAGGAGGTCAAGGTCAAGATCAGGGTTGCCATGGTCAGGCCCACAGCTAGGGCTATTGCAGACCCTGTCTTGCTGTCTGGACCCCATTAATTGCCTCCTGGGCTCTGGAACTCCCCTTTTCATACCTCCCCAAACCCAAACCCTTAGCTAAACACCAGAGCATCAGAAACCATACAGGATGGCGCCACCCCCCGCAGCCTAGACTGTAGACCCCTCCAGCCCGCCGCAGACCCCAGAGCCCTCCCCACCCCAGCTCACCGCCCATGCCCCCCACCCCGTTCCCTCCCTCCTCTGAGCTCCAGGCCCTTTCTGAGCCCAGAGGCCCAGAGCCTGGGCAGTCACCAAGAAGGACTTTGCTTGACTCAGCGAAGGTCCCCCACCCAAGCTGGACCCCCAGCACCAAACTCTCGCACACACCTCTCCCGGTGCCCATCTATAATTCTCCTTGCCAAAACGTGATCCATTATCACCGCATGCGCCTGGCAAAATGTATCATTACCTGTACCCTCGGCACTTCCCAGATCAATCCACTTCTTAAATGTAGTAATAGAGAAGAGGATTAGGTACTAGAAAACTCATTATGAAAATGGCGTACTCAAATTCTTTAAAGGTGATATTTCATAAAATATACCCGGCCTGCCGCGTGCCTCAATCATTCTTTTTAATAGCTCCGTAGCAGCCAGAAAATAAAGTATTCATGAAGATTGAAGAAGATGATCCCATGAACTTCAATTTAATTGGTGCAAATTAAAACAATCCATCTTTCCGTGCTGTCCGTCCATCTCCAATCATCCCCACGCCGCTCGGCCGGCACCCTGATTACAATTATCTTTTAATAGGAAAACTTGTCAGTTTTTGTGTGATTTACATAAGCTTGCGCAAACTTATGGGGATCAGATAGGGCCTTGGTGTGCGATTTCCTGTCCCCAGCTCCCTGGCTCCCCGGGAAGGCCAGAGGGAGGGGGGTCTGGGAGGCGGGGTCCGGACGGAGTGGGGGAGGGGCCGGGGTGGGTTTGCGGCATCCCTGAGTTTGCAAGACCCATCAGACATGGGGCTGCGGGAGACATCTGTGTGCCGCGCATCTGGCCCCAGCCCCTGGCCACAAGCTTCCTCTGAGGTCACAGCAGCTGGACGTGGAACCAGAGGGGCTTCTTCCTGGAGGTCACAGTGGCTCTCAAGGTCATGAATACAACTTGACCTCCCGTCTGAGAAGGCCTATGCTCTGGTGAGCTCTCTCCACTCTCTTTTCCCCACCATTTACTCCGCACCCCCAAACGGCACATGCTTCATATTGTCACCAGGACCTCCTTGAAGAGCCTGTGGGGACAGACGGAGGAGCTCTTCTGGAGTTGAGAAGCCAGGAAAGAAAGCCAGTGATGGACTGAGCATAACAAGAGAGACTCGAACAGGGAAGACAGACAGATACCTGGGTCTTCCAAGGACTACAGGATAGAGAAGATGTGGCTTTTAACGAAACAGAAACCAGCCCTCGGAGACCCAAGCCAGGTGCTGCCACCAGTAAGCTAGTGCGACTTCAAACTCTATCAATAGAGATATGATGGCTAGAAAGAGGGAGGTGATCTTCCCATTCACATCTGTGCTATTTGAACCACCTTTGACATGTTCATGACTCCACCATTCATTCGTTCAATAAACACTTACTGAGTTCCTGCTACATGTCAGGTGCTGGAGATCCAGCAGGAAACAAGGCCGGCCCAGCTCCCACCTCACAGGCTTTATAAACCAGCGACGAAGACGGACAAGCAAACAAGCGGGGTGTTTATAGCCTGATAAAAGCTACCGTGGGGGAAATTCAGGAGCCTAGAGGAGGGCCACCCAATCAAACCTGAGGGCCAGAGGAAGGATCCCAGAGCTGCGGATGCCTGACTTGAGACCTTAAGGTCAAAGAGGAGTCAGGTGATAAAGGAGGGGGAAGGCGGGGAGGGCATGTTCCCGCCAGAGGGACCGACTCGGGCAAAAGCCTCAGGCAAGAAAACATGCAACGTTAACACGCAGATCGTCTGACAGCGCAGAGGAGGAGCCTGAGTGAACATGGCAGGGAGGCAGTCCTAAAGGCTGACACCCCACGAGAGCTGTCTGCTTACCCTTTTTAAATCTGTACATGAATTCTTAATTACACAGACACTATACGAACACAGTCTTTTGCTTATTATTATTTTTTTTTATATCAGCACGTTTTCACTGCCCACCCCGCCACCCCGCCAAAATGTAAACATAGGGCTTCTGGCTCAGTCTGTCAAGCATCTGACTTGATCTCAGTCCAGATCTTGATCTCAGGGTCTTTTGTTGTTGTTGTTGTTGTTGTTGTTAAGATTTTATTTATTTGTTCGAGAAATAGAGAGAGAGAGAGAGAGAGAGAGAGAGAGGGAGCGAGCGCACAAGCAGGGGGAGCGGCAGGTAGAGGGAGAAGCAGGCTCCTGGCTGGGCAGGAAGCCCCATGTAGGGCTCAATCTCAGAACTCCAGGATCAAGACCCGAGCCAAAGGCAGATATTTAACCAGCTGAGCCACCAACTATCCCACCATCTCAGGGTCTTGAGTTCAAGCCCCACGTTGGGCTCCACACTGGTTGTGGAGCCTACTTTAAAAATAAAATTTTTTTCGGGATGCCTGAGTGGCTCAGCCTGTTAAGTGTCTGCCTTCAGCCCGGGTTGTGATCTCAGGGTCCTGTGTCAGGCTCCCTGCTCAGCGGGGAGTCTGCTTCTCTCTCTCCCCCTCCCCCGCCCACTTAAGCACGCACACTCGCATGTGCACACACTCTCTCTCTCTCGAATGAATAAAATCTTTAAAACAAACAAAAAATTTTTTTTCATCAGAGTGAAAGTCCCACGAGACCACCCCCACCCTGCCCCTTGTCGCTCTGTAGCAGTAACACTTAACTAGCCTGGAGCGCGTCCTTGCTGGTTCTTCTCGGGTCCTTCCCACGCATATGGATCCAAGGAAACATACAGGTGTTTCTGGTCTCGCTTCTTATAAAAATGGTCTTGCACTATCCACGCTTTTCTGAAATTTGCTTCTTCAACTCGGCCGTGCCTGTTACTGTCCCATCACCCTCTTGAGGGGACTGTCCTGCAGATCTGGCAGGTGGGCCCGCCCTGGGCAGGCTCCAGACTATCTGAGCGGCTGCGGGATGACCCGTGGTGGATGGAAGCAGGACACTCTGCCGTCTCAACCACGCCCCTTCCTGTTGCAGAGCCTCATCCTTGTCCTTAACATAGAGAATGAAGCAGCCTGCCCTCGGGGACACTGTGACCGCTATGCTGCAGCTCACAGAGGGGTTTGCTCGGGCATTGGTTCATCGAAGGTTTTCTGTCCATGCACAGACAGGGACAGCGATGTCCATGTCATCCAAGACCAGGCCCATCTGAGCATCCCCGACAGAACCCCAGCCCGCAGGCATTGCCCTCCGGGAGACAGCCCCCTTCCTTCCCTGGCCCTGCCTGTGGTCGGCAGCGAGCGTGGGAGCAGCTGCTACATGTCTGATCCTACAGGGCGCTCCCCGCAGTAGCCCTCGGCCACCGGGAGCACACTGTTGGCTCAGTAAACACTGTTTGCTTGAGTAGCTGAAGTCACCCGTCCAAGTGAGGTCTGGAAATCAAACTCACCAGAAATTCAGTCTCATTGAGGAATAATAAGAACTGTAATTATTTCTGGAGTCCTTTGTGAGCCCACATCAAGGTATCACACACACCCCTGCTCATGGAATCTTTGTGAAGCCCCAACAAGCAGGCTGCATTATCATCCCCGTGAGTGAATTAACTCACGAAGTCCTCGTGACCAGCTCACCCTAGCACAAGGCGAGGGTGACCATGATTACTGGTAGTCACGAATGGACAAGAAAACAACTCAGCGGCCATCACAGTAACCGTATTTTTCTTCTTCCATAAAGCACAGTAAGGGCCGCTGGCCTTCCTCTGTCTCATGGCACAGTCCTATGTCATGTGCAACAGGTGGCCTCAAGGTCACCAAGGCAGGAAAGGGTAACAATGAATATACACAAGGTCTTAACCGCCTCCGACCCACGAAGAGACAAGTGCCACCCTGCTCCCTGTCGCAGGTCAGGTCTCGTCACACGGTTGCAACGGAGCCTGGGAAATGCAGAGGATCGCAAGGATATTGGCGAGCCCGGCCTCTCCTGCTACCCCGCATTGGTAAGCTGGGGGCACCCCGACACAAGAGAGGTTCAGTACTGTGCCCAAAGTCACCCAGCCGGTGAGGGTTAGAGCCACTCGTTCACACATGTGAGGGCACGCATGCTGACTTACACTTACTGACATGCACAGCAATGCTCACGCACGTGTCTACCCACGCCCGCTCCCACAGGCTGCCCTCTCCCCTGTGGGGGAAGGGGTCATAGGGCACACGGGAGCTCTAACTGCAGGCATGAAAAACTTGACCAGAGGTCAGGAGGCAGGCTCCCTCCTGTACCCATCTCCCAGCACTGGGGCCCCACCTGCCATCCTCGGGGTCCCCATGGCCCCATCTTGAGCAGAGTCCCAGGCATCACCCACCATGGCACCAACCCCAGCTCACTCCAGAAACACCTGCCCGCCCCCCTTCTCTTGAACTTGCCTCAGAATCTGTGACTGCCAGTGAGGCAGGATTCTGGGGCAGCTTTTTCCAAAGTATAAAAATTGTAACAAATATACACGACAAATATTCTCACGTCCAAATACATATGCCCTCCCCCCCCCTCCACACAGACACACGCCATACACTTAAAGGACATAATATGTGGAGACATGTTTGTATCTGTAAGCCTGAATTCATTCATGGAAATGATGGTGTGTTCACGTGGTTTCTACGATGAGAGCTGGAGGGGACTTAATATAAACGGTGAAATCCATGAAAGGATCCAAACCGTACAAGGTAAGAGAAGACCGAGATTCTCACAGACTGGAAGAAACTAAGGAGACATAAGGACTAAAGACAGTGCAGCGTCTCTGACTGGATCCTGGCACAGGAACAGGACATTCGAGAACTGCAGATTTAAATCTACAGTGCAGTTGATGGGATCATACAGTGCCAGTCTCTTAGTTTTGTAACGTACTACAATCATATAAGGTGTTCATGAGATGGGATGAGAGAACTTTCTGGAATGTCTAAAAAGTCTTACAATAGTGATAAAATAAAATGCCCCAAATCGGGGGTCAGGGTGCCCCTAGATTTCAGTACAGCACTGCTGATAACCTGATATGCGACTGTGGACAAGTTGCTCATTCCCTCTGAAACTCAGCCCATAAAATAGTGGAAGTTCACTTAGATCACCCTCAAAGCCCCATTCCGCTCTCTCATTCTGCGATTCACTCTCGATTCAGAAACACATGCCTATCCCTATGTGTTTCTGATTCAGAAACACATCCCAAATCCCTTCAGAACAGACATATGTACAATCACACCCACTGTCATACCCCCCAGCTCACACGGAGACACACAGGGAATCGGTAGAGTCTGCTTTACTAACTTAGGTTGCAAAATACAGTCAAATCTCTCCTACTCATCCCATTAATAACTTGAGTTTCCACATGCCCTATTAGTACTATATTCAGCCTCTTCCTCTGAAGGATTTTCTGCTATACACACACACACACACACACACACACACACACACACACCCAAGAACCCTTCCACATATAGTCCAATCTGCCAAAAAGAATACCAGGCTGACAGTACCAACTGCTATTGCACCTCTTGACCACTTAGTGTCGCTGTTGGAGACGGGACCTGCACGGCTTAGGAACCATGCTTGTCCTCCCTCCTTCTGGCTCTTGAGGCTGCTTCCAAGCCCTGCCAGGCCAAGTAAGCCCCCAGGCTTTTTTCCTTCTCACTCCCAGGCTTATCCACTGTTCCGCAAAGCATAACACCCCGTTGTGCTGGCTGGGACCAGAAAACCTCCTAAGCACAGCCACAACAGTGCCTAATCCAGCTTTCCCCCATGCCTTGGTCCCCACGACCTGGGTGGGCTGAGCTGGAGTTGGAGGCTAGGCCCTCCCTTTCCTCTGAGCAACTGTATTTAGAGGCCTGGTCACCCTGCTCAGCCTCTGAGCCTCAGTGGATCTCTCTGAGAGGTCTTCCCACCTGAGACTCGTGGGGAACCAAGGCTGGGATCTTGACGCCTTCTTACCCATAAGATCTTGGGTTCTGCCTATTGGTGGGGTAGGGTGAAGACCTTGGACCCAGAATGGACATGGCTAATACACTAATACACTGAGGTTGTAGCAGGCAACTTTCTAAGCACTTTAAAGGCAAGAATGAATCAAATTCTCTCTACAACACTAGGAGCAGGCATCGTCTTCTTTGTCCCCCGTTTTCACTAAGAGGAAACTCTGAAAGGGGAAGTGACTTACCCAAGGTCACATGTCTTGGGTAAGTAGCCCAGTCAGGACTTGATCTCTGGGAGTCCTAGTGTTGGGATTCCTTCCCAATGTGTTGTGCTGTGCCCAGAAGCTCACATGATCTCCCCCAACCTGTCCTACAATCAAAAGGACTCTCTCTCGGACCTTTCCCAGGGTGAAGTAGATGACTGGCAGCTTCCACCTCTAGACCAGGGGGCAGGAGACCGGACTTTTACAGAGTGTCTTCAGAGGCTCCAGATGTCTGTTGCCTTAAGAAAAACCCACAGACACTTCCCAGTCCACACACCAACAACCAAGAAGCATATTCACACATCTGGGGTTTCAGGGTCCAGACCATCTTTTTCTCATTTGAGAAGAAAATAAGGGAAAAGAGCAGGGAGAGAGGAGCCCTCACCCTGGGCCCCAGAAGGGGGTGGGGGAACGCAGTAACCCTGTCCACATCCCCTTCACTGGGCTGGATACTTACTGTCCCCTGGCCAAGAATATACTATTTGCTGCTGAAAACAGCTCATGCTGCCCCTTTCTCCGGAGAACTGTCCTCAGCTGGAAGCTTATATTCCCTCACCCCAGGGAGTGACCACATGCTATGGGAGTTCAAAAGATTGGACCCCTTGCCTCAAGGAGGGGACACATCTGTGGAACAGTTCACACTCAGGACCTTCTATGGAAGCAGGAGGAGGCTAGACTCTAGCCAAGACCACACCCCTGTTCTGCCCCTCTCCTGTCCACCCTTTTCCCCTACTTCCTTCCTCCTGAGAGCTCTCCCTCCAGGAACCCTGGGACCTTGAATCCCTGGCTCCGTTTTGGCTTCTATGGAACCCAACCTAAGACATAGCTAAGAAGTGCTAGGAGGCAGACATCAAGCATGGGACTCATGAGTCATGTCTCTTGCCAACAGCTTGGCGATGAGGATGCCATCGCTGTCAGTGAACGGAGAATGGACAGTCCCCAGCACGCTGTGTGTGTGGTCTCCATTGTCTCCAGTCCTGAGCTAGGACAGGATACAGGGGACAGTGGACATCCTGGCTTGCACAACTCTGCTGTATGGGGGGAAATCGTAATCATAAGGATGATAGAACTGGGCGGTTATTGCTAAAGGCCCCAGGGCTCTAAAGAGAGAGAAAAGCTCAAAGCAACTGGCCACCATTTCAAAGTGAATGTGAAACTAGAACATCTTCTTGGCAGAGAAGCCCTCATCTCCTGTAGCTGGAGGGCAGGTGGAGCTGAAGACAACATTCAGGACCTTATCAAGAGCCATTGAACATCAAGGTCCAATTATCCAATGTCAAAGTCAGGTCCTTATAGGGAAGGAATGGGACCCAGCAACTTGGAATGGGGTTATCTGGGTAAATGCCTTTGAGAATCTTGAATCTCTGATTCCTTCGAACTCTGTAGGTCTGCAGAAGAGGGCCACTTCCTTTGTGAGGGGAGAACGCCTCCACCCACCATTGCTTGAAAACTCTGCAGAAGTTTCAAATAGGGCTAATGTTCTAGAAGACATCTGAGGGAGAGGAGGGCCTGGAGGGCCAAAGGAGCTGGCTAATATGCACAAGCAAGAGCCAGGAACTCATTCTGGGGCTGGATCAAAGCAGGCGGAGTTGAAAGCTGTTTGGGGGGAACATTTGTCTACATGAGACACTCCCCAATGACTCAGGGCTTGCTATCCTGGCAAGGGCCCCCAGACCTGTTGGGATGGTTCTTGGGAGCTCGAACAAAGTAATGGCTGTCACTAAGCAAAGATGCCAGAACTTCCATGCTGACTTGAGGATGGGGTCAAAGGTCAAAGCCAGGGTGTTTGGTTGGCGGTGATGTCACAGAACTGGGCTCCTTGACGGGGATTCTTTAATAGGAGGAGGCAGGTGGAAGGCCTTGACCTCCAGACGCCAAGTGGACTCAGTTACCCTAGTGGGCAACAAGGTGTTCCTTTCTCTAAATACTCAAAACAGATTAGGAAAGAATGGGAAATTGTAATCCCTTGAGTGGTTTCCAGACCCAGAACCTGGAGGAGAGGCTGGTCCCCAGGAGGAAAGATCCTGCAAACCACAGGCAATGTTTAGAGCATCAATGCTGCACTTGCCCCCAAAGGACCTACAGCCATTTCCTCAAGTGACTGGAAAGCAACTGTGAAAAAGGGGGTGCTCAGGGCTGGCGGACATAGAACCCACGGTGACATTCATACCCAGGACCCTAAGGAGCCAGCATGATCTTCCTGCTAAGGGAGGGACACATTGAGGGTAGGTCAGAAACAGGAACCTGGCCCAGGCCGCCTCATAGTGGGCTTCCTGTGCTCACATGTCACTCCAGGGTCACCGTACGAGTCCTCAAATGTGTCCTTGGAAAGGCCATTATCTAGCACCTGGCAAAAGCCTCACATTGGCCACCTTGATCTGCACCGTAAAAGCTGGTAGGGCAGAAAAGACCAAGTAGAAACCCCTGTAGCCCCACACCCTCTCCCCTCAGCCAAGATAAAGAATCAAAAATAATCCTATCCCGGGGAAAAGGCAGGAAGATCGGTGCCACTTCAAAGACGTAAAAGGTGAAAGGCCATGGTCATTGTCAAATTCCTATTTAATTCACTGGTCTGGGGAAGAGGCACTGTGGATGGACTGACAGGAACGGGCCCCAAGTGTGGGAATTTCTGCATCCCACGTGCAGGCCACCAGAGGACCCTCACTGCAGGAGAGACACTGGACAAGGACATGGGCAGGATGACCCCACCAGCAGCTGTCAGGGGGTCTTCGGTCTTCGCGCCCCCCAAACCTGTGCAATGGACTCATGAATGGAGTCACCACCATGGCAAGGATGGGCTCCGCGTGGACCCCAGAGCACAGACTCTCTTCCACAAGGCCTACCTAGCTGCTGCCACTGCCAAATGCCAGACCTGCCAGGGACAAAGACAGACACAGAGCGCCCAACCTGTGGGACACCAACCCTCCATGTGGCCCACTGATGACATCAAGACCATCCTGATGAGGTCAGTAAAGCCTCCTGATGGGGCTGACCCGAGTCTCAGGAGTGACTTTCACATTTCTTCCCATGAGGCGACAGCCAGCCCCACCATCTGAAGCCCCACAGAGCATTTGGATCCGCTGTCACAGGACCATGGCCTCAGAGCAAGGGGCCTGCTCAAAGGCAATGGAGGTGAACTGTGCATCATTGACCATGGGACCCACGGGTCCTGCCAGACACCACGCCTTCCAGAAGCTGTGAGGGTAACAGAGCCGTGGGCTAGGGGGCAGCCAACAAGGTGTTTCAAGGAATGGGGCAGAACCTGGTGGCCCTACAAATAGGCAGGCCTCACTGAGCCGCCGTCTTGGGCAAGCCACCTGTGAGGATGAACACGGTCCTTCAGGATGCTGCCTCCACCTTCAACCAAGAACCATTATCTGGCGCAGTGTCTCCAACAAGCAGGATACCTGGGTCTGGGAACCGGAAGGTGGTAGCGGCTAGCTCACCATCACCGCCAGCCGCCTGGCCATGACCTTCACTGGGTTCCACGGCTCTAGAGGCCGGGCTGAGTCCATTCACTGCTGTGAGTCTCTATTTCTCCCCCTACGACATGGGAGTGACTAAGCCGTCACCCTGTGGGGATTGAGACGTGCGTCATTCTCGCACCCAATGGCAACTACTCTCTACGGCATCTCTGAGTCGTTCCAGGAAGAGGGTCAAGGTCAAGACGGGGAGTGGGGAGGTCTTCCAGGTGCCAGCCCTATTTCTGGCATCTTCCTCACGGCATCATCAGGAAGTACATTTACTTGCCACCTCGACCTCAGGCTGCACACCAAGCCGACCTTCATTCCCAGGGAGAAGAAGATCCAATTCTCCTCCCCCAAAGTCCTCATTTATCCAGAAAGATGTTTTGGGTCCCAATCCCCACAGTCCCCTCACCTCAGAGCCAGGCTCTGAGAAGCCAGGGGACCCCGAAGCCACATCCCCCTTCCCAGCCTGGGAAAGCTTTTCCTTCCTGTGCCTCCATTTTATTATCAGCAAAAGATTTCGCTAGCACTGCCAACAACTGATATTCAGAAATAAGTATGTAAATCCTTTGTAAATGTATGCTAATTACTTATTTTTAATTATAATGTAAATAAGTAATTACTGAATAATTTTAAAGTATTTACGTGGGGGTGTGTGATTTAGACACTAACTTGTTATAAGATATAAAAACTATAAATTATACAGTAATTATGGCCCAATTTACATGCTAAGGCCAAACACAATTACGTAGCAAGAAAAATATAAACAATCAGGTAATTCCACAGTAGTTACTGTGTAATAACCAAGCTGTTTTCTTCCCCCAGTTGACTAAGTGGATCTGTGCATTCACTCTAGGATCAGGGAGGCGAGGGGGAGTGTTTTCAGGAAGTTGAAATCGCCTTGAAGAAAAGAAATTAATTACAAAATAAGAAAAAAGACACAAGCAAAGCTATTAGAGTCTCCCAGGGTGGGTCGTGGGGTTCACAGAAAGGCCAAGCCACAGAAGGGGGGCTCCAGCTGGAGTGGGCCCCCGCAGTTCCCTCCCACACCACCTGCAGCAGACCCCGTCCACATGCTATAACCCAGGTGAGGGAGAGCTCCCCAAACCCCCACCTCCAGAATCCACACCCTTGTGTCCTCAGCCTTAATCTTCTCAAACTGTCTTACCTGGCTAACTCCATTTCACCCTTCAAGTCTTACCTATGATGCCTCTTCCTCCAGGAAGTCCTCCCTGACCGTCTCTACCTCCCCAAGATTTAGCCAGGGGCTCCCTTCTGGGCTCCCACAGCCTCCCAGCCTCCCTCATCATAGCTGACCACTATTTTGAGATGGGCTGTTTGATGGCAAAGCCTGCCTCCCCCATCAGACGAGGATCCCCAAGAGATCAGACCTCAGGCCTGCCTTATCCATTGCTGGGTCCCAAGTTAAAGGCACTTGGACTTGAGCGCAAAGAGTATGGTAGCAGCAAGATCTGAATTCAAGCCCAGTGCAGACACTCTCCAGGATCCTTCCAGAATTATGTCAAAACTTGGGCCTCACCTTCAGGAGGGAAGTGATAGGCTTGACAAGAGCCCTGGGTTCTGGGTCCTCATGCTGCCCTCCGCTGGAATAGCCCTTTGAATGAGGTATCATTCTCCCCACTTTGCAGACCAGACAACTGAGGCTGAGAGGCCAAGTAACTGACGGAGACACAGAGGAGGGCTGAGAAACCAGGCCTCCTTCAGTCCCAACCTGGAGCTCCGAAGCCCTCTCCTCCTCTGACTCAGGGCTTGTGGATTCCGGCTCCTCAGGGCATCATCGGGCCCCCAAAGAGGACAGAGGCGAGGACAGAGGCAACGACATCTGTGCAAGGAGAGAGGCGTCAGTCCCCGGGGCGGAGCAGCACCAGGGGACGGGTGCCCCCCGCCCCTCCCCACACCTGCCGAGAAGCGCCGGGCACAGGACTATCAACCTGGGAGTCCCTAAGATAGTGGTTCTTCAAGGCCTTGTGAATCTTCTGGGTCAGAATCTCCTGGAGGCCTTATTGAAATGAAAACTCCTAGACCACTGGAATGGACAGCCGCCCGGAGGTGGAGCCCAGAACATTCCTTTTAGCCCACCACCCCCCCTCTGAAGTCTGAGAACCACCGCCAGAGGGGAAGGCATACCCTGAGCGCCTCTCTAAATCTGTCCCCTCGCCCACGAAAGGGGCCTCTCTAATTCACCAAAGGATTGTGTCTGAGAAACGAGATGATGGGACGTGGAGGCCCACGGAGCTGGGCCAGCAGCAGGAGGGACCCGTGGGACCAGCGTTCCCTCCACTCAACACCTCCGGCGCACCAGGACAGGCCCTTCTCACCCACGTCAAGGCCAGCAAGAGGGACAGGGCTGTGCCTGGTCCCGAGGGGGACGCTGGCCCCCCCTCCCCGGGCTCTGGGGTGCTAGGCCAGCTGGTGGCACTCTTCCTGCCCTGTGTGGGGCCCAGCGTCGTCACCCCTAGAATGTCCCCACGGCCACCCCACCCCCAGCAGCTGTCACACAATTTAGAGCCAGGGAGATGCAGGAATCCATATATAGATTCCGGGTGCGTCTTTTCCTACTGCCCCTGAGGCACTGCTGTTCGTGAAGCATGGTCATTAGTGAGGATTTAGGGGAGCACGAGTGGCGCCTGGGGGACGGGGGCCCTGCGGACCAGACACGGGCGATCAGTTCCACAGGAAAAGAGGTCAGCTTGGCCATCCCACTGCCTCCAAACCTGAACACTCAGAAAGTCACACAGGAAGATCTTCTTCTCCAACCACAAGCATAACCAACCAGCCACTGTTCACAAGCAAGTGGGACTTGAAGCCAGGGAAGGGCCTGCTCTCACCCATCTGCTCGAGGAGGCAGGCACAGAGAGGGTCAGAGATATCAGAAGGTCACACAGCTCAAGCGCAAGGTCTTTAGTCCAGTCTGACCCTAGGGGTCTGCTTTAAGCGTTCCGTTCATGTCTCTCACACCCCAGCTGGAAAGGAACTCAGCCAGCGGCAGCCAACTCTGTCCAGCGTGGCCAAAGCCAGCACCCAGCGGAGAGGAGGCCTGGCCCCGGCCAGATCCGGGGAGATTGAAAGTGCCCTCCCTCCAGCACTGCAACCCCCTCGTAGAGCTACTTCACAACCCAGAAAATTCCCCAGTCCCCTGGGTAATATTTTTTTATGGCCATTGCCGGGTGCTATTCATTTTATTACACTTTTGCCTGTGATTTTTGTTGTTGGCGCATAAGCAATGTGGTCAATTCCGTTTTACGTGCCCCGGCGTCTCAGATTCATCGCCAGCCAGCGTGGCGCTGAGTGGTTACATGGGAAAGTGTTTGGCTAATAAAATGCATAAAGCAGAGATAGGAAAATCAATGCCTTTGTTAATAACACTTTACCATCTTTCACGCGGTCTGTCAGGCCGGGCTGCCCGCTGGAGCTGGCGCCGGAGGCCCCACGCGGAGTGTCTGCTGCCGCGGTGGGGGCCGGCTGGCCCTGGGGATCGGTGCCCTTTGCCCCTTGCCCTCCTGCAGCAGGAGCCAATCTGAAAACCCTGGTAGATGCCCTCCCCAAGCCTAAGCTGGAGACAGAGTCTGGGAAAGGAAGGGTCGCTCTGGGTTCTTGGGCCCATGTCTGTGCCGCATGGACCCTCACCTTCCCCATCTACAGAATGGGGGCAACACTAGTCCCTCCCTCCAAGGGCTTCGGTGAGGATGCAGGGAGAGCGCCCATGTGACCCGCCTGGCACAGCACATGGCCTGTCAGGGTGAGGTACACGGACTGCTGTCCCCTGCCCCAGGCTGTAGCTACCCTGGCTCTCGGGGGTGCCCGTCCATCCCCACCAGGATGAGGGGGCTCTCTCCCAGGATGGAGCCATTCAATGAGACAAGTGTTCTAAGACACTGGCACCACTCCCACTCAGACCCCAAAATGCAGCTGTCCTCTGAGTCCCCTTATTCTCAACCAAATTTTACCTTGAGTCTCACTATCACCCAGCTTTCTGCCTGGGCACCCCTGGGGATCCACCCCAACCCCTGGCTCAAAGGCATGAGTGGCCAAAGTGAGGGGCAAAGCCCCAGTCCTAGTGCAGGGCATAGCCCCCCGCCCCAGGCACTGAGCGACAACAGCGGGAGAATTTCATGTCCTTTTCAGCCTGCCCCCCCCCCACCCCAGTCTCAGGGCCTCTGGGCCCCAGGTTCCACCTCTCCCAAATGCCAAAACGCAACCATTTCTCCTAGGGGGCTGAGGATTGAATGCAAAGTGTGTAAAGCCAGAGCCTCTCCCGTGGCTCCTGGGGGGCCTGGGAGACCCTGAGGGTATGCGCACAGTCCAGGAAGAGGGAGCCTCCAGAGGGCAGGAAAGGACAGTCCAGGCTGAGGGCCTGGCTCCGGTAACCATGGCACAGAGAGGAAGAACCGGCCATTTCTGCTCACTGAGTGCTTGTTGGAGGTAATGGGAGGCCCTGCCCCTCCTAAGCCTCAGTTTCCCTCTCTATAAAATGGACACCACGTTCCTCTAGGTTGCTGCTGGGACGGGTTAAATAAAATGCTTTATGAACATCTCAGCAGGGCGCCTCACACAGAAGGCCCTGAGTGCTGGAATAAGGAGCTGGGCCACCATCTGGGAGGTGTAGGGAGGCTTTGGAAGGAGCCAGATCCTGTGGGGGGCCGGCTTCCTCGGGCCTGGGCCATCCTTCTCTCCCCAGCAACCCCCAAGCCAGTGGGGGAGGCAGAGATCCCACTGTGAGGATAAACGGGGTGCCACGTCCCTGTCAGGAGCCCCCCCGCCCAAGCCTATCCCTCCAGCGGGCTCTGGCGCCCCTCCCCCCTCACCTTCCTCCCCAACCCCCAGGGAGGGAGCACAAACACAAGAGCTTAATCCCCCCGCCTCCCCGCACACCCGGGCCTGACACGAGGCTCCGCAAATATTGGACTTTATTAATTTAATTTAATTAAACTTTATTAACCTTTATTAAAAATAAACCCTCATTAAAATTCTCATTCCCATCTCTGGCAAAGGCAGGGACGGGGCACTGCCTCCTCTCCAGGCTTGTTAAATGTCACCTGAGGAGAGGCAGAGGCCTCTGGGGCCAGAGTCTGGGACATGGAGCAGGGACTGGAGAGGGAGGGATCCAGGGAGGGGGCGTGTCCGTGCACACGCATGCACACACATGCACGCGCGTGAGGGGATGTTGGCTGCCCAGAGCCCAAGGTGGCTTGGGAGGGCCAATGTGGAAGATCAGCCCCGGCCTGGGAGGTCCAGCCAAGAAGGAAGAAGAACCTGAGGGCCCAGGGGGCCCTCAGGATCCAGCTTCCCCAACAGGGGCAGATTTGGGAAGACTTGGGTGCCGGGCTTCACACTACGCAGTAACTGGGTCCCTAAGCTGATCGGGAAGGAGGGAGAGGTTTTGTTTCTATCATACTGTTATTTTTCTTAACAGCCACACTGGCTCCTTTTAGAAAATTTGGAAAACCCAGAACAGCACCAGAGAACATAGAATTCTCGACGAAGCCTGATGAACGCTTGTCCCTCAGAGCTGGGTGGCCATACTGATCACCTGAGCTGGGACATTTTAAAGAGTGAGAGGACGACCCAGAGCTCCGCAGACAGTGCACTCGCAGACGGGCCGTCCCCAGCGAGCGGAGACAGCTCCCCACCGCGCAGAGCAACGCTGAGAAGCTGAAACCCATTTCAACACGCAAGGGAGCTAGTCCCCTGTATGGGGCCCCCCTTCTCCAACGCCCAGCAAAAGCCTGGCACCTGGGCTCATTGAGAGTTGGGAGTCCGTGGAGACCTACTATGTGCCATGGAGCCCTACTATGTCCTGTCCTGTTTCACCTATGCCCCTGCAGCCTGGGGGAGGTGAGTAATACTGTGTCCATTGTACAGAGGAGAATACTGAGGATTGGGAGGAGAACAGACCTTCACAGCCTGGGGTAGGACAGGTTCTGGTCCACCAACACCTCCCTCATTGGGGGTTTAGGTTCAGACCCTGGCACCCTGCTTATGGTTTGGTGACTTTGGACAAGTTCATTCACTCATTCAGGGGACACTCCTTGCAGGTGTGGCATTGGGATATGGTGGCAACACTCACAACCAGGTCCTTGCAGGCTCACAGGTTAGTAAAGGAGACAAAAATGCTAATAACATACATAATACTGCAAATCGTGCTCGGTGCCATGAGGGGAAAGAAGGGACAGGCACAGGAGACCTCCTGAGGAGTCAGAGGGTGACACTGGCGCGGAGATCTGAGCCTGTGCAAGGGTGAGGCAGGGGCACAGGGCACAAGCCAGCCTGTGGGAGGGGCTGAGGGCAGGCTGCTGGGAGAGCTCAGGGAGGCTGAGGGGAGGCCACTGCGGTGAAGGGTTTGGGTTTGACCTTGTACATTGTACAAATCCAAGGGCCAGGAAGGAGGGAGACAAAGCCTTTGGGGACAGCAGCTGGGGACAGGGGGAGGTTCTACCAGGGAGGGGGGAGAAGGAACCACAGTCGACAAACTTGGAGATGCTTTAGAAGACAGATCCGATGACCTGCTCATTCATTCATTCCTCCATTGATACCTTCACTCATTCACCCAGCAAGTTCACCAGCAGGCACCAGGCCCCATCAGGACAAAGGAACACCACGGTCTCAGAGAATAGTGAAGGGACACCGGGGGTGGGGGTGGGGGGGCGTGTCACGACTTCCTCAAGCAGAAGGGAGGACATGGCCTCTCTGAAGGAGAAACAGAGGCTCTAGAAAACTCCTGCTGGTGCCAAGGCCCAAGGTGTTTCCTGTGGGGGCATCACACAGATCCCCTCAGGACCCTGCGCCCCCAGACCAGAGCCGCACTCCGTGAAGGATGTGCCCATGCCGCAGTCCTCACTGCTACCCTGCCGTGGAAGCCAGGCCCCCAGCCCTGGGCTAGGACTCATGGTTAAAAATAAAAATGTTTAAAGATCTTGTCAACAGAGAGAAAACGCAGGCCTGTGTGGCAGACAGCCTCTGCAGAGCCCAGCGTGATGGACGTCTCACGTGGGCTGCGCGTGGGGTCGGGGTCAGAGTCCACACGCCCCTGACAGAGAGAAGAGAGCCCGGGGCAGAGGAGGCTGCAGTCTAGGCCCCCAATACACACTCATTCCCCACGGGGCACTTGGCCTGCCCTCCTCTGAGAGCCTTCCATTGGTCCTCAGCACCCCGTGCCTCCTGGCATCCCCAGCTCTGGGAGCCTCCATCTTCCAGACAAGAGAGCCCAAGGGCCCCCAGAACCATCTGCGTGGGTCCAGGCAGGGCAGCTCCGGTCTCCTCTCCACCAGGCGCCTCTGGGGACACATACCCAAGCCCCTGACACCGGTTCCCAGAGAAGGCAGGATGTCCCCCTCGGTGCCCAGCAAGGCCAGGATGGTGGCAGCAGCCCCCCTGCATCTGTCTTCCTCTCTGACTCTGGCCCCCAGGGCTCTCCCTCTGCTTCCGTCTCCCTGTGTCCAAGCTTCTCTCTGCTTCTCCAAGTTCACCAGCTGAACGTGGCTTCTCACCGTTGTCAAGCGTCCACAGCCTCAACGACCAACCAGCAGAGACCGCCTGGTGGCGGGTCCCCGGCCCAAATTCCCAGGAGAGAACCAGATTGGCCCAGGCGGGATTAGTGGCCCAGCCGTGGTCCAATCAACTGAGGCAAGGGGCAGGGTCACACAGAACAGACCAGGTGGGCAGGACCCACTCCAGGGGAGGCAAGGGTGGTTTTCAGAGGGGCTTGCGGGAGATCATGATTCATGCGCCCTTATTTCCACAATTCCTTGTGTTCCTCAAGTACACACGTGGGCCCGAGGCAAGATCCCTCTGGGGCAGCGGGCGGTGGCCCGGCCAGGCACGCGCGTGGGGACAGAGGCAGGTATCCGGGCCACACCCATGGACCTGAGCATCTCTGCCCAGGCCCGCGCAGGAGAACAGCCAGGCATGGAAGTGCATCGCGCCCCGCGGAGAGCTCTAGCTCCCTGGCACCTTTCTCTCCGGAGGGAAATGTCCTGCTCTGGGGACCGACCGCCCTCTCCAGCTCTTGCAGGAGCAGAGTGGAGGTAGGGGCTGTGCCTTCTACCCCTCTCAGGCCCGTTTCCTCATTTGCCTCTGACAACACTGGCTCTCAGAGCTGGGGTCGGGATGAGGGCCATGAGGCAGCACCCTCGCTGTGCGCCCCTTTCCCTGATGAGAAACAGACCTGGCCACACTTGCGGAGGCTTCTGGGCCAGGAGGAGAGCGGGAGGTCAGAACGGCTTTCTGCCAGGGGCCCCCTTAAGAACCCGGCTCTCAGAGGGCCAGGCTCTAGTATCTCCCCACAACCCTGGCTGTGATATAAAATAGGTCATTGGCGTAATCCTGGCCAAATTGGCCTCTGGAAGATCAGCTAGGCCGAGCTCCCCGGGCCTAATTATCCCATATTTGGTCAATAAGCCATTAACAGGGCGCCTCGGATGTTAATAACCGTTTCATGAAAAAGTCGGCATAATTTATGAGATCAACACTGGTTAGCAAAATTAATAAATATTTCATTCGGTGAGATTTATCCCAGCGCGCTCCCGACAGGTGGACCGAGGGCCCTCAGGCAGCCCCGGGGAGCAGGCAGTCGGGGGAGAGGGAAGCCCAGCTCTCACTTGGGCCAATAAACATTTACCTCAAATCCTATCGCCATAAATCCGAAGGCTGGATGAGGGAGTCCAGTAAAACCTGACTTAACATTATGTTCCGGCCATTAACAATATTTATATAGATGTCACTTCAGGGAGGGTTAGAGACGCCGGGCAGGACCCAGCGGCCGTGACGGGAGCTGGCTCAGGATCCTCTGGGAAGGTTTGTGCCCAGGGAGGTCTAAGGCAGTGGAGAGAGCCCCCAGATTGGCCCGCCGACCCCCTCTAGGGTTGGCAACCGCTGTCTGTGCGACCGAGGGGCGGGCAGGTTTCCCCACCTTTCAAAGCCTCGGTTTCCTTATCTGTAAAATGGGAGTGTTAACAATAGCCATGGGAGATCAAGTCACAGCAGAAAGTCAGGCCCAGGCACATAGTAAACTCCCTAAATAATAGCACGGCTCGAATAATCCTCAGGAAAAGAGGCAACCAGAGGACGCGGCCCCCTGCTCGGAGAGAATGAAGCTGGGTACATTCAGCCTTGTTCATCGAGAATCGAACCCCTACCGGATGCTGCGCACACATTATCTCTAATCCCACAACGATCCCGAAGGGGGAGCGCAGTTGACAGCCCTATCTTCCAGAAGGGGAAACTGAGGCTCAGAAAAGCAAAGTGACTTACCAGGGGCAGCCAGCAGGAAGCGTTGAAGCTGGACACGAACCGGGTCTGTGGCTCCAAGCCTCCCTCTTGTACTACTCTGTCCCCCAGCCTAGCAGGGTCCCAGCAGGCATGGGTCCCCTACTGGGCCATGGGTGAGCCCTCAGGGAGACGCACCCCCACCCTCCGCCAGCCAGCCTGGAGCCCTGGGCAAACACACGGAGCCCGGGCGGACGCCAGAGCCGGTTGTGGTTAAAGAACCTTCCAGGAGAACCAATTAGTTTTCCACGGGGAACTTTCCACCAGGCATTGATTTTCACTCTCCCCACCTGGGGTGGATTTGATTTGCGAGGAGCAATTGTGTGAAATAAAAGCGCTGAATGTGACAGGCTCATCTGCTGTCGGGACGGGGACTGGGACTGAGGGGGGCACAAGGTCCAGGCGGGGGGGATGGGAGGGTGGAGGGGAAGTCCCTCTGCCACCTGGCACAGAATGGCCCTGCCACACGCCTGGCCGGGATGCAGCAGCACTGAGATAAAGCCTGAACTCCTTGGGCTTCCCCAAAGAAGGGTGGCAGGTGGATTCCCCCGACCCCGCTCCTGCCCCCACCCCTGACCTGCATGGTTCGGAGGTGGGGGGTGGGGGGCGGGGGATGGCAGGGCTGGACCCTCCAGTAGCTCTTTCAGCACCTCATCCCCACTCACTTGTCTTCACAGAGCTCTGCCCCGACCTCACAGTGTTCTTTTAGCAAACCTGGGAAGCTGGGGGCCCAGAGCTGGGCCGGTAGAGAATGTTCGACGAACTTCGGTGAGGGTATCATTGCCCCCATTTTACAGAAAAAGAAACTGAGGCTCATGAGGGTCAGGCAGCCGTCCTAAAAGGAGGCAGAGCCAGAGCTCAACCCCGGAACTGTCTGATTCCACGTGCCCCTGCCCGTTGCTCACCTGTCGAGCTATTGAGTGGGAGTGGGGACAGGTGAGGGGCTTGAAGGGAGAAGGACACCTAGCAAGGGCTCCGTACTCACGTGCCCTGAACTCAGAAGACCCCGCCTCCCTGCTTCTTCAGCACTGTTCACTCGTTCATTTATTCACCCTATAATTTCATTCATTAAACAAATATTTATTGAGCTCCTGCTACGTACCAGGCTCTCTTCCAGGCACTGAGGGTGCAGCAGTGAGCCAAGCCAAGACTCTAGTGGGGGAGACAGACAGTCAGCAGAGCAAATAGAAGATGCCAGATGACGACAGGGTGGAAAGGAGGGGAGAGAGCCGGGGGAGGGGTGGGGGCAGGGTTCCCCAGGAGTCCAGGTGGCCCCACGGGGTGCATGAGAGAGACCTCAAGGAGGGAAAGAAGGAGCCTTGCCTCTTGCCATCGCGGAGGGAATTCTGGGCAGAGGGAACAGCAAGTTCAAAGGCAAGGAGACTAATGGGTCGGGAGGGGTGGAGAGTAACAAGGAGGGATGGCCCTAAATGAAGGGCTGTGGCTTTGACCCCCCGGTGACAGGGAGGCCCTGGAGGGTGTGCACAGAGGGGGCAGGAGCTGGCTCAGGTTTTAAAGGGAACTCTGGCTGCCGAGTAGAGAGTGAAGGGGGCGCAGAGAGATGCTTTTCCGGGGCTTTGGCAATAATCCAGGTGAGAGACCAGGTGGTTCAGTCCAGGTAGATGAGGAGGGATGACGGGAAGCAGTTTATGGTGACATATTTCCATCTCCTGGTGGCTCGGATGAGGGGTGCGAGAGAAAGCGAAGTTGGGAACGAGCATGACTGACTATGGGCTGAGCACCTGCTACGTGCCGAGCCCTGGGCGGCGCTGGGAAGACCCCAGTGACACCCCCCAGGGCTGCTGCCATCGTGGCACCGACAAGCTAGCAGGGGCCAAACTGGAAGCAAATAAACATCAGTAAAGCTAAGGGGACTGAGTAGCTCGAGAAGGGGGACCGAGGGTCAGGATGGCTCCGTACGGCAGGCAGGGAAGGCATCTCGAGGAGGTGACATCGCAGCAGAAGGAGGTGCGGAGCCCGCATTCAAGGAAGAGGGCTGGAGAGAGAGCCGAGGAGGCCCCCCAGCCCCGTTTCGCGAAGGGGAGAACGAGACTGAGGCAAGGTAGCCTGCCCAAGGTCACACCACAGGTACATGGTAGCCCAGATTTGTTTCAAGGCCAAGGATCTTCCTCCCCACCCCTCCTCCTAGAAGTTGAGCAGGTGAGGCGATGCCTCTCCCATGAAGAGGTGGCAGTCAGGCTGGTACCATCACGAGGCGCCAGAGGAACACGACACAGGCAGGTGCGTCAGCGTCTCAGGGGGATGGGGCGGGGCCTGATTCAGGCTGGGACAGCTGTGGGGACACGGGAATCCTCAGCCCAGGCAGGACCTCCAAAGGCATCCAGAAATACGGAGAGGCTTTGCAGGCACCTCGTGGGAGGCAGAGGTGAGGGAAGGAGGGGGAGCAAGACGGAGGAACCGGGAGAGGGGATGGCTGCGGCTCTGGGAGCAGGACAGCCCGCAGAGGAGGCCCCACACCTGGGTGAGGGAGTGGGCGAGGGACTGGGCCCGGGGTCAGACAAAGCCGGGACCTCACTGTCACTTCCTCCGAGACGCCCCAGCTTACTCCCCCTGGGGTGCTCTCCCTGCATCATCTCGTTGCCTTGAACCCCCAATCCTGAGAGGCAGAGAGGAACCTCAGGTGAGGTGAGGAAATAAAGGGGAAGGTAGAATCCCCACCCAAGGTCCCACAGCCAGACGGCGGCAGGGCCTGGGGAAACCCTGGGTTTGAGGGCTCAGGGGGCCACCACGTACCCCGCATGCAGCCCCCTGGGGTGGGGCAAGCATGTAGGTGGGCACGGCTTGGCACCTGGCATGGCACAGGGCAGAGCTGTCTTGCAATCACAGCCCCAGTGGGGGAGGCGACCTCTCTGACCCCAGGGCTGACAGAGCAGGGTCGGCACAGAGCGGCCCAGCCCGAGCTTCCATCGCCAGCGCTCCCCAGCAGGAGTCCTGCAGGCTGGGATGTCCCATGGTGTGGTGACCACAGGGGGCTGCCTTTCAGGAAAACAAACCTCCAGGGGCACCTTGCTCCACTTGTCGCTGGCCTCAGGCTGGCGACTGTCCCTCTCTGAGCCTTGATTTTCTACGATACAGGACTTTGACGTTTATTTACGAAGTGCCTGCCACTGGGCAGTTTGGGGGCTTTCAACACATCAGTGAACAGAACAAATTTTCCGACCTGCTGTGAGCCAACATTCCAGCACGGAAGATGGGACATAAACAAACATGAGAGACGAGTGAACCTCAGAGAGTGTTAGATAGCGCTGACGGAACCAAAGGGAAAGGGAAGCAGGGGGAATGTCACAGGATTAAATAAGGCCTTGGGCTGGGCCTCAGCAAAGAGGTCAGAGTCCGGCAAAGATGTGAAGGAGAAGGAGGGAGCCATGCAGACACCGGAGAAAGGCTGTTTTAAACATAGGGAAAGGCACGTGCAAAGGCCCTGAGGCAGGAGTGTGCCCAGCAGGTATCCAAAGGGCAGAAGGAAGGTCCGTGTGGCTAGAAGAGCTAGCTGTTGGGTGTGGCGGGGGGCGGGGGGGAGTCCTGAGACAGAGAGGGGGTAGATGGAGTGAAACAGGACAGACTTTGGGCCTGTACAGAGAGGTGTGAAATGGGAGGAACGTTGGGACAAAGAGAAGGATCTGTGAATTAATGTACATCAGGCATTCAGCGTGAGTCAGTGTGTAAGTGGTCAATTAATAGGAGTTATGATTATTGCTGCTTATAATTAGATGATTCCTAACCCTTTTATAGTGGGGTGGGAGTGCCTTAGGGCGCCCCCTCTGTGGGCAGAAGCCAGATTTGAGGGACCCAGACTGTCCCCCATGGGCTGGGGGCTGCTCCCTCTCTCAGTCCCTCAAAAATTTTCCAGGGCCTCCCCGGGCCTTGGGAAGTTTGGGGAGGGAGAGGGCGGGGCCACAATCACAATGGCATTAAATCAGACCCCCCGCTCCAGACGAAATCGCACCGAGAAGTTGTTAATACCTTTATTATGGGCCAAAATGTATTCACGATATTAAAAGACATCCCATTTCTGCCCCCTGTGTCACATCTGAGATGTAGCGTAGATAAATGATCTATCACCACATGAGATCTACCGAAACCATTAGTAACCATGACATTTTGACGTCAGATTTTAAAAAATTCCTAAGTAATCTTTTTGATTTATGAAATGCTGTCTGGGTTCATCGAGAGAGATCTCAGATTTATCACCGCCTGGTTAGAATTATTAATGATTTTCAATTTGTAAATCTGAAGTCGAGAAAGTCTGTGGGCTCTGGGTGAAAACTCCTGCCGACCATGGACCAGCCTCTCCTCCAGCCAGAGTTCAGCCCAGGGGGCGATGGTCTTTCTTGCCGACAATCTGACCCCTGGACATTGTGTCCCAGCCAAGCCCGTCCGTCCGCAGCATGCGAGACTGAGGGCAGAGCAGAGGCAGGACCTGCTCTGGGCAGAAGTATCGGTCCCGCTTCACAGGACAGAGGCCCACCTCCCTCCCCCAGCCTCACACCTAGGCCTGGAAAGCTGCTCCAGCAAATTTAGGCAGGCCTGGCCAGGAGGGACATAGTGGGGGGTGGGGGCAGCCAAGAGCCCCGATCGCCCCTTGGGTCTGGTTTAGGCTTCAACTCAGCCGTAGGCCCTTTACATCACTGGAAAACCCAGACCAACCCCTCCTTGCCCAAGGCAGTGGCCGAGCCACTGGATTTGGAAGTGACCCAGCGGCAAACGCCCCTTCTCGTACCAACCCGGGCCACAGACCCCACAGCAAAGGACTCCCCCACCCCGCCAGAGAAGAACAGGCATCAGACACGCCGGTTTTTTTCTTGATCCACAACTCAAAGGGAAAATTGGAACCATATTTCTTTAAGTTTCCAGAAGCTGGAAGGTGAATTTTTGATAAATGCAGGGAGACAGGTCATGCAGCACCCCGCTTCTCCCTCTGGGGTGGGTTCAGGTCCAGGGGCAGTGATGAGGCAGGAAATCCAAGCAGAGAAGGGAAAAGACAGAGGGAGGCTAAATGTCAGGCTTTCTCCGTTCGTAGTCTCACGTCAGTGTCCCAAAACACCTGTGAGGGTGACATCATTCCTCCCATTTCACAGATGAGGTAAGTGAGGTGCAGAGGCCCAAGCAGCCTGAGGTCACACAGCGGCGAAGCGAAGGAGCAGGGTGAGGTCTCTGGCTGCGGCCGTTGTGCTTGAGGTCCAGACCTCTGGCCTCGCACCGGTCAAGTGCATCTTGCTGAGGTTTTCCAGGGACCCCCCCAGCACTGCGAGGCAGGCAGGGTACCTAGTTTAACCACAGTCACAAAGCTCACAAAGCTGGCTCACAAAGCTCAGGGCACACACACACACTCCGTCCACACCCTCCCGCATTCGCAGACATGGACACTGGCACACACGTGTCCCTCCTGCACAAGGATCCTGCCTGCCCCGTCCTCCAGCTCCGCCAGCCTCCCCACATCCCGTCACAGCCTGAGGCCTGGGACCCATCCTGCAACCTCACTGGCACAGGCTGCTTCCCTGTGCCGGAGTTCAGGGGCCCTCAGAGCCTCAGCCCTCCCCCTGTCCATTCTTCAGGATCCCCTGCCCTGTTCTCTCTGGTGTCCTGGGGGGCAGGGGGTCCTGCATCTTAGACTCCCCCCACTCTATGCCCGGCAGCCGCTGTCACCTGCAAAGGGCTCAGGTCTTGTCCCTCCCTGCCTGGTCATAACCTACCCTGGCAAGAAGTCTCTGGTCGTGGTCACCTGGCCTCAGTTTCCCCAGGGGACCTCAGGTCAGTCCTCTTTGGAGCAGGTTGGCTGGAAGGACCACAGGGTCAGCCCAGCCAGATGAGGCTGAGGGTTGGGAGGGCAGAGCTGCTCCAGACCATGCAGCTGAGGGGCTCTCTCCAACGGCATGTGGTAGCAGGGGCAGCAAAGACCCACAGCCAGACGCATCCAAGCTCAGGGCTCGGCCAGGTGGGTGGGAGTGGGAGAGGGGATTGGGGCAAGGCAGGATTTGTTACAGCAGTGATGGAAAACTAGTCTCGATTTCTGGGACCCAGAAGTGGGGTGCTGCTGTAACAAGTACGTAGAAAATGGGGAAGTGCCTTTGGAAATGAATGGTGGACAGAGCTGGAAACTTTCTGAGACGCATGATAGAAAGAGCCTAGATGGCTTTGAGCGGACGCTGAGTAGAAATATGGAGGCTGAGTACGCGTCTCCTGGGAGATGAGAACGTGGATCGAACCCAGGTTCTCGGGGGCACTGGGGCATCACACTGCGGTGGGGAAGCCAGAGGGAGAGATGGGTCCTGAACAAGGGCCTGAAAAGAAGCACTGATGATAATGGCGGTGACCGTGGTGTTGATGGGGGAGGGGGAGGTGCTGGAAGTGACAGTGATGCTATTTAATGTTATGGCGACAGTGGTGACTCTGATGGTGGTCCAGGCACCTGCTTGAGAATTTGCCCAAGTCAGGGACCCACAGAGCAAACCGTACCTTCTTCATGGCTGAGTTGGGAGTTTAGGCTCCCAGCATAGGGGCCAGGACTCACCTCCTGGGGAAGTGAACCCATTCTTGGCATTTCTGGAACTACCTGAACACCTGTGCTGGGACATGAAACCAAACAAGGAATGAAGCCAGGGCCTTCTCCAAGGGGAGGGGAAGTGTTTGGGGCTCAGCTTAACCCCGAGTGGAGTTGGAGGGAGGGGTCTGTGGGGCTGGAGATGCCCCTGGGCTGCCCCGAGGGTTGCCAGGATGAAGGGCCCTGAGTCTAAGCCGTCTGAGCAGTAGAGAGGGCCCCCCGCAGCAGGTGCCAGGATCTCGCACAGCAGCAGTTGGGGCAGCCCCTGACCAGAAAACCAGGATGTCCTATGCCCACGAGATCACCCCCACCTGGGGAGGCAGGAGGGAGCCCCTGAGTGATGGGTCAATGTCTGGGCACCAGGTCCAGACACCATTTAATTCAGAAAAGTCAAGGGAAGGGATGAACAGAGGGACGTCAGAAATCACCTGCATTTCCGAAGCACACGCTGAGCGTCAGCCTCGCACCGTCTCTCTGGAGACCCATGGCGTCCCATGGAGGAAGGTGCAATGATTAGCCCATTTCACAGATGAGGAAGCCGAGGCCAGGGCCTCACTGGGATTTCACCTACGCTCAACCTATACTCACACCCTGTCCATTTTGCCTGAGGACTCTGAGTACCCTGGCTTCATCATGCTGGGGTCCCTAGAACTGCTGAGGGTCAGCTGTGGCCATGACCCTTCCTCGCAGGGGGACTTAGGCCATATCCTTCCCTAGAGCTGCTAGGAAACACAGCTATCTTGTGGATTTAAAACAACAGAAATGGGTTCTCACACAGCTCGGGAGACCACCAATCTAAAAATCAGGGTGTTGGTGCATTGGTTATTCCTGGAGGCTGGGAGGGACAATCTGTTCCATATCTTTTTCCAGCTTCTGTTGGTTGCAGGAAAACCTTTGATGTCCCTTGCTTTGTAGAAACATCACTCCAATCTCTGCCTGGGTCTTCAAGTGGCCTTCTCCCTATGTGTGTGTGTGTGTGTGTGTGTGTGTGTGTGCGCACATGTGTGTCTGCTCTCTTCTTGTAAGGTAAGGACACAAGTCACATTGGATAAAGGGCGTCCTTTAATCCAGTATCACCAGTTACCTTAATTTTACTTGCAAAACTTCTTTCCTAAAAAGGTCGCATTGCCATTTCCTGGGGATTAGGACTCTACCCTATCTTGGGATATTCGGATAATTCAACCCATGACACAAGCCTCAGGGTTTCCATCCACTCCGCTAGAGTGTTAGCCACCCCCGGGGATGCGGGGTTTGCGGTTTATCTTGATGTCCGCTGCTTCTGCGGGGCCCAGACGCCCCGCCCGCACACAGTAGGTCCTCCGCAAATGTCATCGAGGCAGAAAATAAATCTCAAAAATCCTTCCTGCCCCTAAGATAGGAACATACCCACGACCGCCCTAATACATGCCCTATCCTAGACGCGTGGGTCGTGCAGCACAGAGACACACCCAGAGACACACGCCTTCAAACACGGGCCACCCCCTCGCGCTCACACCAGCACCGCACTGTGCCCAAGGGACGCCCACCCAGAGCCAGGCGCCAGCCACCGTGCGGCTCTAGAGACCCTCTCCTTACAACGGCCAGATGCCACAGATTGTTAAAGCCTCAGACATCTATTCCACTGTTGTGACCCACCAGGGGCAGGGGGAACGCTATTCCCGGAGGCCTTATTTTATCCTGTATTCATTGCTGAAGGCTTGGAAACTCTAATTTTGTTATAATGTGCAAATTAAGCAACTGTTTCCAGCGGAGCAGGTGCCAGTGGGTCAGGGGGGCCGAGCTGGGGCGAGGAAAAGCCGGCGAGCACCCCGGGCACTCAGCGGAGGCGAGGAGGGGACAGCCCAAAGGCTGAACAGCAGCTCATTTGGATAAGACACGGGAGCAAACCTGCTCCTGTGGTTGCAAATGTCTCCCCGAAGGAGTTGTCTGGATTGGGTGTTCCCGCATCCGGAGTGCTGATGAATGAACAGGTACGGTTCGCAACACCCTTGGCTCAGCGATGCGCAAGGAAGACCTCATCGCATCCTTGCCCGGTCCTGGGAGGGACCACTTCCAGTGTACCCATGCCCAGATTCCCATGTGGGCCCATAGGGCTGGTCCCCAAAGGTCAAGTTTCTCCCATTCGGACACCCCACCTGGATGGGACTCTGTTGGTGGGAGCCTGAGCATCATGATGGAGAAAATGATAAAGATTACTGAAAGATACTATATGATTTCCCTTATACCTAAACTCTAAAAAACAAAATAAATGAATAAACAGAAGCAAACTCATAAATACAGAGAAAAAACTGGTGGTTGTGGGGGGTGGGGGGGTTGACAAAAGTAGTGAAGGGGATTAAGAGCTACAAACTTCCAGTTATAAAATAAATAAGTCATGAGGATGAAAAGTAAAACATAAGGAATATAGTCAATAATAGCATAATAACTTTGCATGGTGACAGATGGTAGCTACACTTACTGTAGTGAGGATTTTGGAATGTATGTAAGTGTTGAATCACGATGTTGTACACCTGAAACTAATACAATATTGTAGGTCAACTATACTTCAATTTTTTTAATTAAAAAAAAAACTTTAATGGAAGGCATTAAAGAAAATCTAAATAAATGAAGATAGACATCTCGTTCACAGATTAAGCCTCAATATTTGAAATATATCAGTTCTCCTAATGTGATCCAAATCAAAATCTCAACGAATTTTTTTAATGGCACTTGACAAGCTGATTCTAAGATTTATGCAGAAATATAAAGGACCATGAATTTCCAGAAGATTCCCACAGAACAAGGCGAGAGAACTTGCTCTATCAGACAGCAAGCCTCGGTGGTATGGCCACAGAGACACACATAGAGTCCAGCAGCTGCGTGAGCCCAGAAATAGAACTACACACAGTGGACAGTTGATTCATGAGGGAGATGTTACTGCAGATCACTGGCAAAAAGATGGACTTTCCAATAAATGGCATTGGGACAATTAGACCCCTACCTCACACCGTACGCAAAAAGCAGTGACCAAAGAGGAAAACACTTTGCTTAATTACTAATTAAGTATTGTACTTCCGTTCATTAAAACACTCTGCAAATCAATAAGAAAAAGACAAACATTATAGAAATGGGCGAAAGGCTTCAACAGGTGCTTCATAGAAGAGAAGGCTCGATCAATAAACACGTGAAAAGATGCTCAATCTCATTAGTAATCATTTGAATGGAAATTTGAATTAAAATCACTTTGTTATATCATCATCTAACCACCAGGTTGGAAGAGAAGATGTAAATACTAAATGCTAACAAGTACGTGGGATCAGTACCGCCGCTTTGGAGAATGATTTGGCCTTCCTAGTAAAGTTCCGGCATCTGTGCAATGCCAGATTCACGCTGGAGAAACTCTTGCACCAGGGCACCAAAGTGAGCTGAACAGCACTATTCCCATTCCTGTGCCTCTCCTTCCCCCAGACCAGGCTAGGGGAGTTCCTCTCTGGGTCCCTCCTGAGCCAGCACTCTGGGGAAGAGCTGATTCTCCACCACTGAGGGCTCTCCCTTCTGTAAGAGGGCTTCCCCAAATCCTTGCCTCCCCGTATACCTTGGGGGAACACAACCCACTGGTCAATTTTGCAAACTTGACTTCTTCTTCCAAACCTCTTTAGGGAAGGTGTGGCACTCAGACCTAGACCCCAAGGCAAATCCGTTCCTGCTTAGCCCTCTGCTTCCTCCTCTATTACAGGGGCTGAGCAGGGAGTCAGCTGTTGTGGGGAGGGGGGCGCTGGGAGCTCTGTGGGAGGAAGTCACTCTCCATCCTTAGGATGCACCGCTCCCTTCAGTCTTACCTGGACCTCCATTACCTCCATCCAGACTGTGCCTTTCTCTGAGCCTCTTCTTTGCAGAAGCCTTCCTCTACCTCCAGCCCGTGAAGCTCTCTCCCTTCCCAAAGCTTCCCATCTATCAGCGAGTCAACAGAGATGTCCCAGAAGATCATCACATAGAAGGACACATTTCTGCTGTAGGAGAAACTGGGAGAATTCAACAGCCCCAGGTCCTGATGGGGAGGTTGCTCAGGCAGTGGTGTGGAGGGAGAAGGGCGGGGAAACCACCGTGTAACCAGCTCAGCCCCCGTCACCAGCACAGCTTCTGGCACATAGTAGGTGCTCAGTACATCATGGTTGACCATCAAACCCAACAACTGGGTTATAGTCAGACTTCATGAACCCAAGCATCTAGGCTGATACACATGGTTTTTGATGGACACACGCAATCATACCTACGTGTGACCATGAACATTGACATGCTAAATATCTACCTGCACACACACACACTCTCTCTCTCTCTCTCTCTCACACACACACACACACATTGTCCCAATGCCGAGGCCCGCTCCAGCCAGCATCCTAACGCACATAAATGCTGCCTCTCACACAAAGCTCATTTATTTTGATTTATGAATATTACAAAAATAAACCTGAGCGTCTTCTTGGGATTCTCTGATCCTAACATAGGTCCCCACGATATTGCTTTTCTGCTCCTGGTTACCTGAAATTAGCAGAGTAATTCGAAATCTGCATCTTTATTTAAAAGAAAAAACTGTAGATGCAGAATTATAAAAATTTAATATGCTCCCAGGAAAATGAAAAATGAGAGGTTGTGATCTCGTCTAACACTTTCAAATGTGTTTATTAATTCATGTTTTAAATCATAAGTTTCATTCAGTGAGAGCCATGCACAGCAATAAGCCCGTTTTAAAATATTAATGAATAAACAATATTTCTCTATTGAAATATAACATGCTTCTTTGAACAATGGACCACCAGTAATAAATCAAAACCAGGAGAAAATTGCATTTCATATTTAATACAAGTTGAACTCTGCCTTTTTATAAATGATATCTTTTTTGTTTAATTGGCGTCAGTTCAGATCTAGCAGATTGCTAATAAAATTCTGGATTTCCATATTTAATGATGCGTACACTTTCTGCTGAAATTTTACCAGGAAAAAGGAATCAGCCTTTTATTATCTCCTGAGATGGCGGTGAGAGGTGAGGCCAAGGCCTCTGTCCAGGCTTGAGAGCAGAGGGGGGTGGGCGGAGCAGAGGGGGTGGGTTGAAGAGGCTGGGCCTCTCCTAGGGACCCCACGTGGCAGCTGACATCCCCTGACGACCCTTCTGCTGACCGGAAGTAGTCATTCCAACCAGAAGGGCCAGAGACTGGTGTCCCCTTCTGATCGGGGGCACTGTCATAATAACAACAGAAAGAAGAGAAGCCACTCTATCCCAATTGCCACGCGTGCATCAGCTCATTAATCTTTATGCCAGCCCTAGGAGGAAAGGAGGAACAACATCTCCCCATTTTACAGGTGAGGAAATCGAGGCCACGCAGTAGAGTGAGGAGGTGCTGTGCCCATGGTCACACACAGCGGGTAAGTGGCAGGATTTAGGCTGACCCCAGGGCCCCAGCTCTTCATACAACAACACGCTGCCTTGAAGGACATGCATGATCTTGGGTCTCAGAAGACCTCGGTTTTATCCACAGTGAGTCAAGTGGGACAGCGGCTGGAATGCGAGTACAAGTCACAGGACCGGATAGGAAAGAAGAACAGCTGGCCACGGCCTCTGGTCCCCGCAGGGCCCTTTGCTGCACCAGCCAGCTCGTCAATGCTGGGAGGCAGGTGCTTGACAGCTAAGGAAACTGAGGCACAGGGAGGTTGCACAACTTGCCCAAGGACACGCAGCCGGTATGAGGCAGAGCCGGACTCAATGACAGGCAGTTTCACTCAGAGCCCATGTTCATGGATGCTCAGCCCTAGGGGCTTTCCTAGCCATGGGGCCACATCGAACCCCCCGGCACCCATTTCTGTCCCTGTGACGGGGCCAGGAGCCGCTGGGCTGTGAGGTGTAGCTCCTGGCAGTGCACCTGGCGGGGCGCAGCTGGAAGCAGGCTCCGTGCATATCGGCTGAGTCTGTGACAGTGGAGGTCTCGGAGCTGAGAAGTGGTTGGGTCCCCAGGTCCAGCGGGGAGGAAGTGCTGGCCATTTGTTGTCCTGAGGGGCTTGTGAACTCAGTAGTCTTCCTGAAGGTGTCCCTGGGATCCCAGGTTGCTGGGGACAGGAGCCCATGGCTTTGATGGGGGTGGTGGTACGCCTGAGGAGGTCTCTACTCAGGTCCCAAGTCAGGCTCACCAACAGTGACTGTCCTTTGTGTTAGAAAGAGACACTTTGATAAGCCAGTCTGGCACAAAGCATTAAAAATGGGAGTTTTGGCTTCAGACTCAGCAGGCTCATGTTCCGGCTCTGTGTGTCTTTGGCCAAGTGGCTTCAGTTTCCGTGTCTATAAAGCGGAGGTGATAACTGGTCGTGTTCACGAGGCTGCTGTGAGGGTTTGGAGAGTGAGCCTGGGGAGGCAGCGAGCAAGCATCCCTGTGGCTTCTCTGACAGTTCTGCTCGCTGTGCCCCCTGCTCTCTGCACAGACTTGTCCCTGGCCTGGTCTGCCCTTCCCTGAAGCTCCCCATCTAACCCCCCTGCCGTGTCCCAATCCTCTCTTCCTGAGGTCCCTACCTGGACGTCCAGAAGGGGCTGCAGAGCCTGGCTCTGTCAGAGGGCGCAGAGGTCTGGGTTCAGCCTTAAAGGACGGGCATTCATCAGGGAGACAGTAGGGGAAAAACATCCCAAGAAGAGAGAACAAGGAAACTCAGGCTCAAGAGGTGACATCCCATGTCCAAGGTCACACAGATGGCGGGAGGCAGAGCCAGGAATCGGGAGTCAGAGCCAGGGTGGGCTTGGAGATCTGCTCACATTGAATGGCTGGTAGGCAGTAGGCACAGTGGCCAGGGGCTGGAGCTAAGGGCACAGCGCCTGGGACCTGCGCTCATCCACGGGGCCCAGGTCGGACTCTGCCCGTAACAAAGTACATGCAGGGCACATGCCCCAGGCCCTGTGCTCAGCACTTCTCATTCATCATGACAGCTGCCCTCCCAGGTCCACTTGCCTCCATTAGTTACAGTGCCAGGCCCGGCCAAGCCCCAGTACGTGGCTCTTCCTGTCCCTTGTGCCCAACCCTGTGACCCGTAGACATGGACAGGACCACACGGAGCCTGCGACACACATCTTGTACGCACTGCAGGACACACATACTCAGGTGGCCTGGGCAACAGAGGCACGGGTGGGACACTTGCAAGCTCTGATGGGTGACGGGGGATGACTCTCCTTGTCCCCCAGAAGGGAACGGTGGCCCAGGTTGGTGGCCCAGGTGCACAGGAGCCCCTCTTCAGCCCAGCAAGTGGCTGCTGGGAGGGAGGGGCCACCTCCAGCTCTGTGGGAGATCACGGACAGGTGGTGTTACCTCTTGGAGCCTCAGAGTCCAAGCATGTGGGGCTCTGTGGGCATTAAATAAGATGCTATACAGAAAGCACCTGGCCCAGGGCCGGTCCGCAGGAGGTGCTCAAGAAACCGCAGCTGTCAGCCCCAAGAAGGCACCTTGCTCCTGGCACCGACGCACATTTCACACGTAAAACACCGCTGCGCGTGGGAGACTCGTCCACATCAGAAGGGTGCTGCTCTGGAACACTGCCTCTCCCGCCTCCGCTTCTGGCCAGGGAACGGCACAGGCTGCTGCCCAGTGCGGGGTTACAGGGTAGTTCTAACCTAGTCTGCACGGCCACACTGCTCATGCGCAGCTGTGCACGGGGCTGATCCTTGTGCCACATTAGCTGCTCATTTAGGCTCCAGAAACTCTCGAACATACATGTAGGCGCCCCTGAGCCCACCTACCTGTGCCCGTGTGCATCTGACTGTATTATATGCGTGGACAGGCCCCTTAGCCTCTCATGGGGTGTGAGTTTCTGTGATTGATGGCTCTTATTTCCTTTGATCTTGTGAATGGGTTGTGGGATCCTCATTTCTCAACTCTCGGGGTTCAGAAATCTACCAACCTTTCCAATACCTGCATGAGTATTTGCTACCAGGCCCAGGCCCAGGCCCAGGCCCAGGCCCAGGGTCTTGGCTTCTCAAGGGCTGGGGCCTGATTTCATTCATCTCTGGGTCCAACCCTTAACCCATTGCTTGACCAAGAAAAGGTGATCTGATGAAAATCCATGAGATGAATATATTTCACCCAATCTGGAGTGAAACATAAGAAGCTTGGGGCCCACGCCATGCCCCAGTTTCCTTCCCTATAAAGTGAGGATGCTTCTGTCCCCCTAGAGAAGAGCAAAGAGAGGAAACGTGCGGGTTCCCTACCCAGGACGTGGGAAAGAGACTGGGATCTTAATCCAGGCCTCCGCAGAATAAAGCCTCAGGCTCACCGATCTTCCTTCAAGGGCTGTTCGTCTGCTCGAGAACCTCCTACAAGCGCTGATACGTGCCTCTCTCAACTGGCTGGCCTGACATGAAAGCTGAGATACACTTCTTAGGAAGTGTGTGTTTCTGGATATTAAAGAAGACGTATTTGCGTGCACAAGTGTCAGATTTCCACAGGATATTTTTGCAAAACCACATAGCCTGGAGACTGTTTTATGTACAAAGATAAGAAAGCCTGACCCATAAGCTAATTGAATCATGCAAATAACTACTTAGCCACAGGAGAGATTCCTACAGGCAGGCTGAGAGTCCACGTGAAGGACAGCTTTGGAGGGCAATCTATTTTGTAAAGTTTACTCTCGCGGTATAACTGCCTCAAGATTAATGGGAACGGTGGCCCTAGACCTTGTTTTGCTTGGCTCTACCAACTGAAATAGTAAAAGTTGTATTTATCATAGACAATTTGCTGCAGCTGATTAACATTAATCTGATTTCCTGTGAGTCAATTTCCTTGAGATATAGTAAACAGGCCAATTACCTGCTCTCCACTTATTTTACAGTAAAGATTCAGATATTCGCGACAGAGGTGTATGTAAATATATGGGACTCCTGGCTATTTTAGTAAAACAAAAACAATGCTTAATCTAAGTAAAGTCTTTCTTGTTGGTCTAACATTTCATCAGTCTAGAATTTTAAAGGGTATACTTAGAGAGGGTGTGAAGCTTTGGGGTCTTTTTTCAGTAGCTATCTGAGGCTCACTCTTATCGGAGGAACTCTTGCTTGTTCTTACCTGGTATCTCACGGAAGCCCTGAAATGAAGTGAAGGTGACGAGACTGGTTATTCTTTTAATAAGTGACAGAAAAGGTCTTTCCATCAAACAAGTGCCAGGGGCATCATCAGGTCAGGAGAATGTGAGCTCCTGGGGCAGAGACACCTGGGTTCAAAGCGTGGCCCCTTGTTGTCCCAACTCTGTGACTTTGCGGCATTCGCGTAACTTTAATGAGCTTTACTTTCCTAATCTCTGTCAGTGGGACGAAGAGCTTCCTTGGGGCATTCTTAGAACGCAGGGATCAGGGGAGGACATGCCACAGCAGTCCAGGAGCCGGTCAGGAGAGCCAGAGAGAGCCGTCGGTCGGCAAGGGCTCGTCCTCCCGTCCCTGTTTCCCCGTCATTTCCAAGTCCCTCGGTGACCGGGGCAGCTTGACACGCCCTGGCCCGCTCCCGTGGCGGTGGAGTTAAGACACTGCAACATTTAATCATGAAAGCAAAAAGTTTATTCATGTTTGAAACTACATAGAGCTACCACGAGGAAGACTTTTTCAATCCAGGGTGTAATCCAGTTAGAAAGGAACACGAAACATTTTTAATACATTAGAATCACCGCCACAAATTATTTTCATGACTCAATCAGTTTCAGAATCGCATACAATACAAAAAGAGAGGAAGGAGAGGGGCCCCAGCGCGCAGGGTCAAGTGTACGGTACCGAATACTGGACTCCGAATGCATCACGATCGGCGCCGCTTTTTTTTTCTTTTTTTCTTTTTTGCATGGATTAGTAACAAGATGAAGGACATTCAAAATGCTTTCTCAGTATTTACAACAGTTCTACTGATCCCGTGTTCATTGAAGACCCAATGTTTCCACTCTCGGTTTTTTAAAGGTTGCAAATGCAACCCTGATTTTTTTTTCTTTTAAAAGATTACAATGTACAATTACGTTTTATGAAGGGAAACAAAGAGTTAATTACAAGATATGCAAAAAGGTAAGAAAGAGACGAACTACAGCGTGAGTATTGTTCAGAGGTAGTAAGTGAGCACTCTAAGCTACAGAACATGTTGAAATTCTATTGGTTTGTATGAGTTCGCATGAGGTAATCAAGCTGTGTTTTGATTGGTGAGATGTATAAATACTCTTTTGCTACACTATATACAACACTCCAGAGAGCAGGGCCCTTGCCGATGCCCAGAGGACGGAGCAAACCTTGACAAGCCCGTGCAGCACCCAGCGCACACCGTACAACCCCAGACAGATCTCGTGTTCACCTCTATCAGCAGCAAGCATCTTCATCCCCCAGAACAATCTGGATCCATAATTTAATTACCGAGCAGACTCTGGGCACTGGTGCTTCCAGAGAGAGAAAAGATGCTACCAGTCTCTGATCTAATTATAACATAAGAGATCGAAACACAAACGTGACCAGGAAGATTCTTAAACAAACCATCGTTAACAGAGATAGCCAAACAGCTCCTTTATTCCAACCCCATTAGCGATATGAAAGAAAGACAATCAAAGTCTGCGATGGAAATATGCGAGAAAGTCAATTTAGGTGAGGTGAATCTTTGCATCTGCTTTAACGATTGAGGTTTAGCATATATTGTACTTTTTACCCTTAAGGCCAAGTAATTGGCAACTGTGAGACCATTAATGTAAAATATCGATAATAAATTATGATAAAATAGCTACAGGACTGTCAACAATGTTAAATCTTGGCCTAATTGGATAAAGTGCTTTTTTAACATTGTGTGTTTTTAAGTATAAATACAAATGATTATGATTCCTTAAAAAACTGATTTACCAAGTTCTCTAATAAGACAAGGTTTTACAGTAAAGCTGTAGACGGTGGGCTACAAAAACGCTTTCCTTTTCCTCCTATTGCTCTGAATGCACTTATCGAGGCATGTCAGCTCAGGGAAAAGTGTTGCCGGAAATTAGTTAGAGGTATCCGAGTGCACGCTTCCTGGGCCTTCTGTAGGGGAAGTCACAGAAGATGGAGTTGTTGCGTCCTGCCAGCCTCCATTAGCCTGAAAGGAGAAACACAGTTCAACGGGTGCACGTCTCCAGATTAATTCTCCTCCCCAATTTCAAATACCCAGATGACAACGTGAGAGCAAAGCTACATTAGCAAAATGTATTTTCTAAACCCACTTTGGCAGGAGTTTGAAGCATGTGTTAAAGTGGGATTAAATGCATGTAAAACAAATCCATCCCACCAAGTAAAGTCTTGGCAATAAATCAGCTCGCTGAAGGAGGGCCTCGGCGAGCCTCAAGCGGGTGTGCGGCTTGGCCTTTGATTGGCTGTAAAAAATAAAGTGACTCCGAGAGACATCTTTTCGCAAGAGAGCAGTGGAGAAGCTCGAAGCGGTGCCTCCACCAGACCTTGGGCTCCACGAAGTATAAACTTCAGCCCGGCTTAATCCTCGTTTCCATAGAGAAGTTGCCCCCCTCCCCTTTCCACGCACGCCTGACAGCCAGCTACTGTAACCCTTGGAAAATGAAGGCCAGAATTTCCCTCCAAATAGCATCTTCTGGAATGAAAATGCATGAACTGCGGAGGGGCCCACTATTCAAATCTGTATTCCAATTATCTCTAACTGGAGCGCCTCTCCGGGAGGTTGCTACGGCTGCTCACGTGCCGCTGGCCCTTCCTGCCTTGGACCTGCGTCGCCGTAACAGTGCTCAGAAACAAATTCGCCTTCTGTCTCGGCCCATAGAGGCAATTGCTGAAATCAATGTCTGATCAGATTTCTGCTGTGGCAGACAGCTTGTCGCTACATATTTTTATGTCAGTCAAGAAGAGGGAGGTGCTGGGCTCGTGAGTTGGGGAACACTGAGTGGAAGTGACGGGGCGGGCCTTTCCGGAGAGAAGGTGCCGAGGGGGAGCAGGCTGCCACCCAGTGCCTGCGGCTCAGACCCGCCTCCCGCGGTGCTGTCCCCAGACCCCGACCTCCCGCGCCAGTGTTGGGGTGGGTCACGAGGCCCCCCTGCTTCTTTCGCCTCCGTCCGCGCCTTCTTCCTTGAGTCCGCCTAAAAAGGCTTCTTTGAGGCCTGTGCCACTGGGCCCGGAGAGAACTCCCCCCGGGGTCCCTGCCCAGCCTGCGGCCGGCTTCTGGGTGAGCCTTGTGCTCAGTGGTCCCGTGCCTTTCTCCCAGGGTCACTGTTCTTGGAGAGCGCCCTGTCTTCTGATCGCACCCTGCTGCACGGAAGGCACCTTTCCTGCCTCCGGAACCAAGAGAAAGGGAGGGGAGGGGGCAAACAACGAGGCAGAAAGGAGCAGAGCCAAAGGGAAAAGGATTTGCCGGGCTGGAGGCCTATCAGATTCCAGTCAGGAAAAAGGTAACTCCAAGGCGACGCGTTTCTGAAGCCTCGGTTGTGCCGGCTGGATGGTGACACGCGCAAGTGTGTTGGTGGGACTCTAAGCCATCCTCTTCTCTATCTAAACGGTAAGCCGTTTTTGCCCCTCAGGTATGAAAATCTACTTAGAAAAAGAAAAACTCTTACACAGATACAAGTCTGAAGATATTCCATCTGAAGTAAACATCATTCCTCTTTTATCCAAATTTATAAACAACAAATGTACAATATTTTTACCCAGCGTGGCAGCTGGAGGAGAGGTTGTCAGCAAGCATTCTTTTTTTCAAAATAAATTAATCCTTCCTCTGGTGGTTTGAGATTATGCAGTGTATTATACAACAGCGCCTTATCAAGCCTCATCAGTGAAGATGGAATTCATGTCTCTAAAATGCTGCAGGCAATCACAGTTTCATATTTTATCATGTTGATAAGGATATCGCACATTCTCTGAAGCATTTCAAAACACTTAAATGAAAAAGGAGAAATGCAACTAAAAGGCTTTTTATATGGTTTGTTGTGGGTTATTATGAGTTATTTATAAACCCAAAAAGAAAGATTTGACATTTCAAATGTAAAAGATTTGAGTATTTAATGGTCCTTTCTTCCCTTTACAATTGAACATCCTCAATCACTTTTTCAATCATTAATATTTACTCTCACAGCAAGCGAAGGCCCTAAAAAGGGAGAATTTTGTCCACTTTCCTCCTGACTCTACCACCATGCTTTGCGCAGTTCGTTTCCTCCTGAAGTCTGGAATCCCAGGTTCTGTCCGCTCCTGCCTGCCCCAGCTCCAGCCTGATGCCCAAGGACCACCTCCCTACCCTGGCTCCCTTTCCAGACCTGCGCGTTCTGCCATTTTCCATCCATGTCGGTATAGGGTAAAAGTAAAATTTTGGTGAATTGGTTACACAAGCTAAAATGATTTCCTCCATAATGAAAAAAAAAAAAAAAGAGGCCACTAAAAGTGCCACTAAGAGTGCCGAACAAGTTCTCTATCCCACATCGACAATGCAGCCAGCTTGTTCTTAAGAACAGAATTTTTTGTTTAGTTTGGTCTGGGGCCCTCCAAGTCTGCCCCTTCATGTGGGCTTTGTGTGGGAATGTTTCCTGCTGCTTGATTTGAAGATAAATGACCTGCTTTCCACCATCTCCTTGGAACACAGCACAGCCAGTAGGAGCTGGCATCTTAACGGGCCGACATTTGAGTTCCCGATTGGTGACAGAATGCCGGCCGCCACTTGGGGCATTTGTGAGGACTTCTAAGGGCATCTGGGTAACATTAAGTGTTTGTGTTCATAAAATGAAAGTGCAGCAAAAATGCTGCCTTCCCGACCTGCGAACAAGATGAGAAGCCAAGTCAAATGGCCATTCATTTATTTATTAGTCACTGTTTACCTGACGCTGTTCCTACAGCTCTTTGAATCTGGTTCCCCAGGGTACTCACATTTAAATTATGTGGACTGTACAGTGAATTTCCTCCAAGACCATCACTGTAGCCTCCCGTCTGATTGATAACATGACGGAGGGTATCCACCTAGAAGTGAGACGAAACAAAATTCATCATCCCAAATCTATTAAAACATCATCATTTACAAAAGGAAACAATTTGAATTATGTGTGCCATGAGGGTTTAGCATCTTCAATGAAAGACAAATTTATCAATCAAATGTGACTGGCAGAATTTCAGCAATTCTTTGCATATTTAAACTTACACATCTTTGTTTTTCATGGCAGCCCAACAATAACACCTTCGTGGCAATGCAAACTTTCCATCTACATGGAAAATGCAAACTTCCCGTCTATATCTTCAGCGAAATGTGCGTGGCTATGGGTGCAAACTACTTATAAATATGTATACTGGATCTCTCTCTCTCTCACACACACACACACGCATGCACGGGCTGCACACCCAAACACACACACACAAGTAGTTGCTCTCGATTAAGAGGATGAGAAAATATACTTTAAGAACTCAGGGGCTTTTTTAATTCTGACTTTAAAAATTTCAGAAATTAAAGAGTGATATATTTTTAAACCACACATACGCTGGCACACACAATTTGTTGTTGTTGCTGTTGTTACAAAAGTAAGATGCACCCAACCCTCTCCATGAGCTCAAGCCAGAGCCGAATGCATTCACAAAGTTTATCAGGTTTGAATCATCAAAAGTCACTGTTCACCTGACTTCTCGTTAAATTAAATGGTGGGGAAGATGGGTCCCATTTGGAAGCACCCAGCACAGGTTCTGCATGGATGTGCAGACCACTTCCACGGGGGGAAGAGTATGGAGTTTTGAGCCCAAACCCTACCCTGCCAGAAAGGCCCCAGTTGGGGCATTTCTCCTACCTGTGATTGCACATTGGCTCCGACTTGGGACCCTTGGTAAGAATCCCCATTCAGACTCTGCATGTTCATGAACATGTCCCCAGAATTTGGGAGGTTAAAAGAACCAGAAGAACCTGGAAAGGAAAGAGTTAAGTAGCTGAATAACAGAGAGCTACACACATAATCCTCAAAGACCTAGAGGCAGGGAGAGGAGAAAAGGTGCAGAAGGGAAAGGTTGTGTACAACATAAAGCATTTCCGGATCTAAGAAGATGGAGGGTAGCTCCAAAGAGGTAGGTCCTGCGGTTCATTTTGCAGCTAGGAAAGTCCTACCAATGGGGAAGCCCAAATAAGAAACAAAGAGGAGATGGAAGCAAATAGAGAAACACCCAGCAGCCGGCCCCAGGCCGCCCCCTTGTTTGCATTTCTCTCTAGGACTTGGTCATTAAGTGAGTTCTTCACCGTCATAAACTGTCATGGTGGACAGTCATGCGGAGAAGAAACATTTTTCTGAAGCTCTTTCTTAGCCATATACCTTCTACCTAAATTTCATCTGTTCATGTTTCATTAAAAAGAACAGGGGGTGAGGGGTCTGGGGCGAGGGAGGTGATGGGGGAGAGGGCGGGAGAAAGAAAACAAAACAAAGAAATAATAACCCTTCGCTTTCTGAACTTTCAAAGATATATTTAAAAGATCTCCTTAGAAAAGTGCCTTGAATTGCTCCCCAAGTCCATCTGCCTGGACTGGCTGCACACCGTTCACGGTTACCCAAGTTCCCTGTCATGTATAGATGTTTCTAACTCCATCACGAACATCACGTAAAATGTGGCCCAAATGTACCACGATATTGCGGACACTGCATCCGTGTAAGAGGCACTGTACCCCTCACGGCTCATCACCTACCAAGTCAGCACAGATGCTAAAGAAATGCCAAGAAGGGCAGCAGGCTGGAGTCTGCAGCTGTGTTAGGTAGGAAGCACAGCTGTACCCCAACATTTTAGCTTCATTACGCACAGCACCAGGTCACCTTCCCACTTCCGCTATCTCCTTCATTCTTTGACAAACCACTACGGACCTTCAAATGATACATGGAAGAATACAGTTAAAATATTTATTAGTGATAGCACTCCGCATAACTGCTGAATTAAAAACCACCATGAGGTGTAAATAAAGGTTCCAGAATCTACCAGTAGCGAGTAGCACTCGTTAGGAACAGTGGGTTTATGGACTCTGGCCATCCACTTATTCGCCGGGCCCTAGAATAAGCCCTCGTTTTAATATAAATCTTCCTTTATGACTCCACTGGGTCCTCAGTATGGCTGCTGTGTCCTGGCCTGTGGGACCGCGTATTGTGGCACAAGGCTGCCCGAGCCAAGTAGGGAGCGAGCGGCCAGTACGCACCAGAATTTGGCGTGGTGGGCGAATTGGTCTGGTTGTTCTGAACGGCGGCGGCGACTGCGTGTGCGGCCGTCACGGCAGTCTTTGCGGCATAGAGGTTGGCTTCTTCCTGAAACTTGCCGATATTCTTCTTGTACCTGATTCGTTTGTTGCCAAACCAGTTGGATACCTACAAATCGCACGGACATAAGTGAAGGGGAAGAGAGGTCAACCTTCCAGCAATAACCATTGGACACCAAGAGGACACCTTGGGAAACACTCAGTTCTTAACTTACACCGTGGTTTTCGAGGTTCGCTTTTGCTTTCTGCAAACCTTGACACTCAGAGTAACACCACTTCTTGGAGGTAGCCACAGTCACATTAAAAAGGACAGGAGCACTGTTCACAAAAAGTATTCAGTTGGTATATACTGATCGGTATTTAAGTGTTCAGGCTCCCTAAAAAGGAGCTGCCAAAACTAAAGGGAACATTTGTTAAGTTAGGTAAATAACAAATTTTTGTGAAGGAATGACTTCTTGCTTTTGGGTCCAGAACGATTTTGGCAGTTGGACAGCAGAATCGTGTTTGATCTGCTGAAAAGAGTAACATCAATTAATAATGGATGAACGACCCCTTTGTCTCCTGTCTTAGAAGGTTCTGTGTGTCTGCCAAGATGGCTGCTCAAGCTCGGCCAGTTACCACGTGAGAAGCTCACAACTTGAAATTCAAGTAATTCCAATAAGGTCAAATGCAAATACAGGGGAGCAGCTCTGACTTCATCAGGTGGAATATACTTGTGTCTTTTACACACTACTTATGACGTCAGCCCATGCAAGTGGAAGAGCCTTCTTTCTTTCTTTCTTTCTTTCTTCCTTTCTTTTTAAAGACTTTATTTATTCATTTGACAGAGAGAGAGAGAGGTCACAAGTAGGCAGAGAGGCAGGCAGAGAGAGGAGGAAGCAGGCTCACTGCTGAGCAGAGAGCCCAATGCGGGGCTCGATCCCAGGACCCTGAGATCATGACCTGAGCTGAAGGCAGAGGCTTAACCCAGCCACCCAGGTGCCCCTGGAAGAGCTTTCTAAAGAGGAACTTGGCGACAGGAAGATTTCATCACATTTCACTGACAGCAAAACTTCATTGCTCATAGTTACGTGACGTGTTCAGGCACCTATAACTGAGCTAGATAAAGCAACAAAACCCACGCAGCAGGTTATAAAAAGGAACCCACCTGCTACATAAAAGGCTCTGAGCTCCCTTTTGCTAAAGTAACAGTTTAAAAATACTCTTTAATAATTTCTTAATAATCCGCTAAAGGGGCATACTGCTGTGGTATCAGGCTGGGTGGGTCACTGTTTTATTCTGAACAGTGATGCAGAGGCCCTGAGGAAAAATAAGGAGTCGTAGGAGCCCTCCAACCCAACTTACACCAGTGGGCATGCTTATTGACCTTCTCTGCCAAGAGTTTAATTGCCTTGGAAATAGAACTCTCATTCTTCAACCTATGGCACTCATCCTTCCAGAAGGAGCCAGAGAACCCTGGCAAGGAAGCCACGTGAGGAAGACAATGTTGGCCTTGGTGCTGCTCGCATGCTGTCTCATACTGGGAAGCGCACACATACACAGGCAGGCACACTTGCTAGGATTCCTGTGGCAACCATGAGCATAGGTTCGTCAGACAGAAATGAGCCAAAACGCATCAGGAAGTAAATATGCTAGAGATCAGGACTTCCTAGCTGCTTCTGTTCCACTATTATTCCTCCCCTCCCCACACCCTTTATGGACTGTATATGCCACTTCCTGCCTTCGTATCAAATAGTAGTGGTTATAAGAACTATCATTCAATAACTACCTCCTATGCGCCAAGCATTACGCAGAGCCCTTGGCATCCCTGGCCTGGGTGGCTGACGGAGGTGGTTATACAGCACAACACCTATCCCAAATCCAATGGCCTTTTCTCTCTCCTTCTTTGATCTTTCAGCAGTGTCTGATATGCTGTGTGTGTGTGTGTGTTCTCCACAACTAAGCTCTTGGCCAAAACTCGACTCTTTTCTCTTCTCCTTGAGCAATTTTATCCATGTTAATGATTTCAATCATTGTCTCTGTGTGGATGGCTCCCAGATTTCCATCTCTAGGCCTAACTTGTATGAAGAATTTCGATTCTTGATTGTAAAATGTTAACATATAAATGTTTTGTGACAATCTCCAACTGAAGAGGTCTAAAATGCAATTCATGTGTCCTCTAAACCTGCACCTCCTTCTGTTTTCTATTGTGTTTACAGCATCTCCACCTCTAGAGACAGGGTACTTCCTATCTCACAAAGTCCCTGATTCCACTGTTGGACGATTCCAACGGATATTCAGTTCTCTATTAGGAACTAAGATCTTGTTCACTCTCACTTCTCATCATCATCCTTAGTTCCAACGCCTCGATGGTGATAATATCAGGTTCTCAAACAGCCCCGGGAGACTGAACCCCACTAGGCCATTGGCCTTCTTTGCCCTCCCTTCTTTGAGCCCCATATGCTTGGGGCAGGAGCACATGAGCATCAAATAGGATGTGGCAGTGGGAGGAAAAGCCAGGAGAGTGTACAGGTGAGGAGGCAATGGGGACCGGAACCAGGCAGAGCAATAGTCATGGAGAGGGCAGCTATCACGGGGGAGGCATTGGCGGAATTTGCCAAGGACCAGCTGAAGAGGTCAGGGGAGAAGGAGAAACCAGAGATGATGCTGACGTGGAGCCCAGGCCTCCAAGAACACGGAGACAGATGCTCTGGAAGGGATTTCTGCAGCAGAAGTTAGCCTCAGTGACTCTTAGGATCCAGTCCCATACCAGAATTCTAGGACTCTAAAAACAAAAGTTTTGACTCAAAATTGAAAAAGGACCATAAAGGTATCCGTTCTGATTATGCTCGTTAAAGCGAGTTCCCTCAGACCGTACCTCATGTTTCACAAGCACATTCTCAGCTCAGGAGACAGAACGACAGAGCGCGTTCTCAAAAAGCTCCTTCCACATACGTCCCTCTAGTTTGTCTGAATAAGACCAGCAGGCCTTTGAAAGAGTTAAATATTGAATATATCTACAGTGCAAAGGGAGATATTCCTGGCTGAGAGGGAATATGGCATTTCTTAAGTATAATTAATGAAAATTCCCCAACTCTGAATTTAGCAACAAAGGCCCATCTTAGAATTCTCCTCTTCTAAACAATTCTCTGTTGGATTCTGTACTTTGTAGTTAATATTACCTTGACAATCAGAGAAGCTATAATACATTAATGAAAGCTAGCCTGGAAAATCAGATTACAGCTTTATTAACAGTTTCATAATTGAGGTATCTCTGTACCACGGAAGGGTCTCATCTCCACATACGCAAGAATCCCGTGTTTATGCATACCCCTGGACCAATCAAACAACAGTCATCACTAATAAAGGTTTATTTAATTCTCACAGTAAAATTTTAATATCACCAGCAGCCTGGGGAAGCTTTAGCAAGTGGATTTGCTTGACATCAGATCGTTTCTATTCTGCTAGTCCCAATACTTCTTAATCTTTAATATCAAGGCAATTAAAATTAATGGCCACTCATCCAAAGCTACTGTGGGCAGTGTTTCCTTGACACCAATTGTTTGATGGGATTACCTAGAGGTTAAACTAACAAGCAAGGTTTAATTGGAAGCAATGAAAGAAGCAGTGATCATACGTTATGTTTAACCTGCATAACCACATCTAAATGAATATCTAAAAATGTTAAACTATTTCTCAAATTAAAATATGCACGTCACATTCTGAGATCACAGATTTGGGTACTGCGGCCATCAGCCATTAAGAACAGGCTGCCGCAACTAAGATCAGTGTAATTAATGCACGAATCGACACCTAAGTTCAGGAATTTCTGTCACCTTTAAAACCAGATGGGTACAATTAGTTGCAAATGAAATCTCCACCCTCACCCTGTAAGAAGCACCAAAAGCCACGGATCACATGCATCCCTCCTACACGGTTCTCACCGTGGAACCAGGCCGTACACATGGGACAGTGAGCAGAGCAGAGCCTGCGCCGTCTCAGAGCTGGAATGGTCTGTGTGTTGGTTCCAGAACTGAAACGCAGGCAGGAAATTGGTGGAGAGAAAGGGAAGATGCTGTCCCGTGCTTCTCTTTTGAGCCATGTATCAAGGATTCATGACTCTGGACTGTGCAGAAGGCAAGGGGCCAGGCGAGATTTTAAGACCAATTAAAAATGACCAAAAAAAAAAGAGAGATAATAAAAATACAAGTACATGCCTCCTTCTATTCATGGTCACAGCTCCTAGACTGTGAGCCTTTGACAATTGGGGAAATGAGTAGGGAACATTCTGCAGGCTGCTGATTTTCCAGGGCCCCTCTGCAAGGCCAAGAAGTGGCCAGAAACACTTCCGGTCTCACTGTTTACTAGAGCCATGCGTTTCCCTAACTCAACCCAGCAGCAGACTGCCAACCACTTTAAAAGGTCAAATATTTTTATATGTGGAATCTAAAAAAAGACAAGCCATAGAATTTGGGGTATGTTAATGACTGGGCCCATGGCAGTGATCTGATGACTACTACCCCTTGCTATCTCCCATGCTATACCAATCAAGGAACAAGAGACCCAGACTACGCAGGTCGCCCAGAATCAGACAGCAAAGTGTCATAGTTCCAGGTTTCAACACCAGGACTCCCCATCTGTTTTTTCCTTTTTAATATCAGTTGGGATGTTTACTGAGAATCTATTATGGTCAATACTGTACTTTGTGGCATGAGGAGATAAAAGAACAAATAAACATGTACCTCTACCTGCCTAGAATTTGCAATCTGATGACATAACAATGCAAGACGCTCAAAATAATTCATAAAAATGCAAGATGGTGGTGATCACACACTCAGCTGTCTCTGAAAGAAGGGACTTTGGAGGGGAGGACTAACAAGAGAGGGCCATTCCCACCGGGGAGAATGAGGCGCAGCAAGGGGCACTTAGGCACAGGTACCAAGGGGTGGGTGTGCGTAAAGGCAGGGGCAGCAGGATCTGGGTTCTGGCTATGGTCCAGGACAAGGGAGAGTGTTGTTGCCAGGGGAAAGCCTAAAGAGGCGCCCTGCAAGCCATCTCACAGCTCCCTTCTGCAGGGCCTTACTAGGTGGAAAAGTAGTGGAGGGAAGACAAAGGATGAGTGCGAGATTTCTAGGAAGTCCAGTGGGGAATGGGTTCAGGTGAAGACACCTGAGGCCGGGCGAGGCAGCCTTCCCAGCAAGGTACCTGTCCTGTGTCAGTGGATGGCACACATTTTTGCTGGAATATTCCCTAAAGAAATTTTGAATAATCAGGTATCCGCTTACACATATTTTGTCCTTTGCACATTTCTGAAGTTGGTATCTACAATTTTTCATTATAAGTTTATACAGTTATAAACAGTGTTATTTCAGTTTGTCATAAATGTTGACATTTTAAAATAAAACTGTAACACTATTCTTTAAAATGTATCCAACCAAATTTAAATAGCAAAGCAATTTGATACCCACAATCCATTTCAAAAAATACATAAACTTGCTTTTCTTTAAGTCAGAAATTTTGCATTCTCTTTTGTTCTTAGAAGTGTATTTCCATTACATTTCCCTTCCATAGTCTCCTAATATAAAATACGTTTATGCTCTACAAAAAAATGGAAATTGAAAATTGTTTTATTTCCTATATTATAAGGATCTACATGTTTAATACATCTTTCTGGATTAGGCTATCATTACAATTAGTCTAAAACTGATCAAAGCAATACAAAGACTTATTCCAATAAATAAAAGAACTTGTTTTAACCATCAAAAGTAGAGTAGTTTTTTTTTTTTTTAAATATCTTTCTTAATGAGAGGGGTACAGGGTTATAAAGCACTGATTGAAGGTGGTTCGGTTATCACCAGTATTTTATACAATCCCTTAGTGGGGACCAGAGAGGGTCTCACCCTTTGGGGCAATGGGCCATCATATAAGGTGGGAGATTTCCTTTCATCAAAGTGGAAAAATAGCAAGTGAGAAAGTGGAAGAGGGGAAAACCCCACACAATGCTTCCACCACAGCCGCCTTCTGAGGCTCATGGACTTTCAGAAAGAGTTTATACATGTATAAGGAAAGCTGGTCACCAGGCCCTAATACCTTCAGGCACTTTGCGGACCATGTATATAACCAAGTTCAAGACTGTTGTCTTAGGTGAACAGGCTAACTCTGGTTTCACTTCCACTTTTTTGTGTGAGTACAGTGCAAAGCCCTGATGGGGTGTGCTTACTAAAGACCTCTGGCTATAAAAGTGGGGCTCATTCAGGCAACCACTTTCATGTGTCACCATGACCTTTTGGAGCTAGACCAAGAACGAATTTGTCAGCTTCAGGAAATCAAAAACAGTCTGATTAAAGAAGGAAACCTAAAGAGATAGACATAGTTAAATTAATATTTAGCATAATCTTTCTGGAGAGTAAGCCAACCCTTTGAATAGGGTTGCATAGACCCTTTGAATCAGCATTACTAAGACATTACCTTGAGGAAATATTTAGAGGTATATGTGTAAAGGGATTCACTACAGTCCTATTTACACTAGGGGAAAAAAGTAGATTTATAGCACACCTGTATAATGGGATATCATCATTGATTAAAAATCATGTTGAGGAAGAATATTTATTGACATGGGGAAATATTCACAATATATTATAAAGAGGAGCAAAGGGCATTTTTTTTCTTTCATATGACATGAGATTTGGGGGGTAAAAATACTCACATATGTGCTAATGTACACACACACACGCATATGTACAGGAAAAAAATATTAGGATCCACACACCACTCAGAATGTGATTATCTTTTAGAGTGGATTTATAAGTCATTTCTATGTGTTTTCAAATATTACCCAAATTGATTTCAGATAAGCAGATATTGTGTTTTTTTTTTTAATTAGAGAAATGTACTTTACAGTGAAAAAAGGAACCAATCTCCCTCTTTAAAATATTGTTTAGAAGTCATTTAACAATCTCCAGAAGTACACCAGGCCCTGTGCTGGCCTACACAATCACAGAAATCGACAGTCCCATTCCTGTATTCTATCAGGAGGATAAGCTTGGCAGGTCTGAGAATTCTTGAAATAATTAAAATCAGACACTTTTTGTAAATCTCAAGCTGTTAAAAATTTCCCAGACTGCTTTGAAAACTCCATGTTCAAATTATGCAGCTAAACCATCTACAATGTCTGTACAGTCACTGTAAGCCAGTTTATTAATTAGTTAGCATTAATTGTATCTATTTCACATTCTATCACTACATTTATCATTTTAACAACAACGTTAAATAAAAGAGAAAAATTATTACTTAAAGACTTAATCTTGAAGAAGCAGAAATGCAGAACTTCAGAGTTCATCCTTAGTTTTGCTTCCTTGCATAAAACACATTAGGCAGAGGATCAGCATTTGTTTGGAAAAGCAGCAGCTGACACTAAAACATCATTACTGAGATTAGAAAACTGAAAATTTATGAAGCACAAATCTTAGAAAAATTTGCCATTGTGTTTCCCCTGTTTACTTGTGATGCATACTTTATGTACTGTGCCTAATTAAATGCAACAGATTATGAAATGTTGAAATGCCAAGTCGTGTATAATGGAACATGTAGCATATTTACATGGTAAACAATTTTTACCTCTAATAAATAGTTTTTCCCTAATCAATATGTTTTCATCCCCATTACGTGATTCAATTTGAAATGAGGGATGGGAGCCAGATACTGTTCAATTTTTAAAGTTAATGGTGTTAATAAGCTAGATCTCCTTCCACTCCTCTCCTTCCCAAGGGTGCACAGTCAAGTTTATATAAGGACAGAACGGCTGGACTCACCGTAGATAACCATATGTGTGCATTCCCATGAGAACCCAGAGGGCAGCTGGAGCGAGGGCCTGACAGCCAGCCAGACCTGGGTGAGGCCCTGCTCTGTGATTTCCTAGCTGTGCTACCTTCATCGTGCTGTCTGAGGTTCTCCCTTCCTGGCCTGCAAGATGGAATAACCACACCCACTCCTAAGGGGGCTGTCAGGAAAATTAAATGAGAAAACATGTTAAAATGCCCAGGACTGTGTCTGGGATGTACTAGGAACCCTCCAAAATGCTACCTTTCCCTTTTTTTAAAAAGAAGCCATAACAACAAACCCTCTGTGGGCTTTGCTTGCTCCCTGTAGTCACTAAGATCAGGATACCTTTTCACAGGAACGTTGGATTCTGGGAGAGCCAATCCACGCTCCCAGTGCTGGAGGAGGAGGGGGAACTGACAACAGGGAAGAGGCAGCGGTGAGAGAAGGAAAAAGGGGTGCCCCCCTGCATAACGGAGTGTAATAAACTTCCTACTAGAGATGGGTAACACCCAGACCGGAAGCTATTGTCCGCCACACACCTCCGGGCCAAGGTCACCCACAAAGAGCTGACCACAGTGCCTGAACTTCCTCATCTCTCCTCACTCCTGTCCCAACATAACTACATGCAAGACAATGCACTGGACCGAGAATCTGTAGGAAACAGGGTTTGGTTCCTCTTTGTACGTATATTTATAGCAGCAGCCATTATGGAGAGTTCATTATTACCTGCATTATCTCATTTAGCCCCACAAAGACCCAGTTTCACGGACTTAAAAACTGACGTCAGAAAATTTCTATAACTTGCCTGAGGTTACACAATCTTTCTTGTCCCTTTCCTCCTATGCCTTATCTAATAAGACCTGTTTTTTCTTAGCACTCTGCAGAAACTGTTTACTCCATTTTATCTCTTTTCCATTGTATTAAGTGGCTAGGGCTACAAGAGCAATATTCTACCTTGTGAGTACAAAGTATTCTGGCTCCATTAGGGTTCAAATGTGGGCTAGCCCACAAATCCAAGCCATTATTTTTTTCTTTTTAGGAAGTAAGTTCCAAACTCCTAACAAATGACTTGAAAACCAACTTCTGAAACACAACCCACTAATTGGAGAAATGAACAAACAGAAATTCAGTTTCCATAGTATCTGAAATAATCTAAAACAGATTCACTTGTCAAGTACTGTATTTTTTTTTTTTTTAATTTGAGGATGTTAAAAATTTTATCACCATAATGTACTGACACCCTTACAGTTTGGCTTGGCCCTTTCTACTCTGTGCATATGATAGACTGATAACTGCTCACGACATTCACAAAGAGGCTCATCTGCAAAAGTATATAAAACGTCAGCCTCGCGGCCATAGTACACAGAGAACAGATGACACCGTTCATCTCCCTAAAACACGTGCTTCAGGGTGGTTCTAAATTGCCACAGATGATGTTTTCAGCTAAAGATTCTTTTCTTTAAAATTACTTCTCTCATTAAAAAAAAATAAAAATGTGTTAGGTGTGCAGCTGAATAGATGCCACGGAAAGCCTGGCAGGTTTTGAAATACTGACACGTAGCTGGAGAGTGCCTCCCGCCAGCTCCACGGAAAGGTAGGGCCGTCTCCCAGCGAACACACCAGCACCCCCAGATTAAGAATCAAGAGCACTTTTTAAACAACAGTGAACTAGATATTTTGTCCAGCTAAGTTTCATGTAATAGAAAACACCAAATGTATTCAGTGTCATGTGTGAAGAACCCCTATAGCCAAGCCTTTAACCAAATCCAAATTTATTCAACCACCACTCCCGACTAAATACACACCCCAGTTCTCTTTGCTTTTTAAGAATCCAGAAGATTTCACTGAATATATTTAAAATGGTAATACCTATCCTCAAAAACCTTTCAACATATGTAATTATTTCTCACTGAAAATGAATCACATGCATTTTTAGAATAAAGAATACACTGAGGGTAGATCTATTTAGAGACTAAGAATGTAGACACAACCCTACTCGCCACTCACTCACAACCATGGCCCCTCTCTGGCTCTCACCTTTATGGAGCCTGTGAAAAACTAGGGGCTCGAGGCTGCTAGCACAGGGTTGCCTAGAGCCTCTTTCCCCTTTCTTCTGGAACCTTGACAAGGCTTTCTAGGCACCACATAATCAGCAGGAACACTCTAGTGAATGGACAAATTAGCATTTATTGAGCACTCATGAATACCAGGCCCTGTACTAGGCATTTTACATATACAATCTTATTTAGCCCTCCAACCTCTAAATACATGATCGCCATTCTAATCTTACAGGTTGAAAAATAGAGACTTCAGGGTAAATAATTTGCTCAAGGTCACAGTGCAACTTAACAGTGGTAGACTGGTCTGAGTGACTTCTCTCCACCTTCCTATACCGGATGTATGGTCAGCTGGAGTTAAAAGTGCCGATTTCTCAAAATACAAAATGATAGTACTACTTCTCAAATAGAATGTAAGTAACGAAACTCAGTTTTGGTAAACAATCTAGTGTACTTGCAGAGCAACGATCTAAATATCTAATTTTAGAAAGTCAAGAAAGGAGAAAAAGAAATCAATAACACTCCTTCAAAACTTCTCTCCCTTTATCTCTGAGCCAGTCACCTGATGATGAGATCCTAGTGGGGGTAACCCAATTAGGTCTTTTATCCCCTTCTGCTTCTGAGCTCTGAGATTTGTAGGACAAGTCCCCAGCCCAGGCTGCTGGCTGACTCTGCCAATGATTTAACCTGTTGACTCATCACTGGCCAGATCATTCATTCCACACGCATATAAAGAGTGCCTGGCAGACACTGTGTTCCCCCAAAGCAGTCCCTGACCATCACCTATAACCTCCCAAATCCAGGCTTACCCTCACTGTCATTCTGTGCAGGACCGTATGTCCTCTTATAATTACAACAGTTGTGACATTTATACAGGGCTTCCTCTTTTTTTCTTTCTTTTTTTTTTTTTTAAAAGATTTTATTTATTTATTTTGAAAGAGCATGAGTGAGGGGGAAGGGCACAGGGAGAGGGAAAAGCAGGCTACAGGCTCCTTGCTGAGCAGGGAGACTGATGGACAATGGACAAACTTGGGGCTCGATCCCAGGAACCCACAATCATGACTTGAGCAGAAGGCAGATGCTTAACTGACTGAGCCACCCAGGCACCCCTATATAGGGCTTAAGTGCTAAGTACTATTCAAACCACGCAATACATATTAACTAATCATATCTGCATAACAATGCAGTAAGGCGGGTTCTATTACTTCCCTTATTTTATGGATGAGAAAACTGAGGCACAAAGATGTTAAAAGAAAGAGAGAGGGAGGAAGGAAGGAAGAAGGAAGGAAAGGCAGTGCATACAGTATGGTTCAGAATGAATATCTGAAAAGAACATGTATATTAAGAAACATTACAAAGAATATCTAAGACACTGCTAATTACTTTTGGGGAGTATGACTAACAGTCTGAGGCAGAAGGGAGGCTTTTGAAAGAAACAACTTTTGGTTTTGTTGAGCTCTAGTATATGGTTTTTAAGAATTTTATGAATCTCTGCACTTATCTTCATTATTCCTTCCTTCCACATTTTTGGTTTTAGTGTCCCTTAATACTTTTAGATGGATCCTTAACTCACTGATTCTCAGCCTCCCCACTTTACATACGTATAGAAAACATACATACACACTATATATACCCATATATTATACATGATAAATATATAAGTATATACTAATTGTATCTACATAAAACCATACTATATATATGATATATATTTAAAGCTATACATTTCCTTTTAAGCATGGATTTAGCCTCATCCCATGAATTTTGATAAGTGTATTTTCATGACCATTCAGATAAAATATTTTGCCATTTTCATTGTGGTCTCATTAGCCCATGAGAATATTAAGAAATATATTGTTTTATTTTCAAACGGGAATTTCTAGTCATCTTCTGTTATTGAGTTATAGTTTAATTCCATTGTGCTCAGAAAACATATTCTGTATTAAATTAAAATTTGTTGGGATGTACTTTATGGCCCAGACTGCAGTTAACTTTCAAAAATGTTCTGCAAGTACTTAAAAAGAACATGCATTTTGTAGTTGTTGAGTATACTGTTCTATATCGATCCATTAGGTTGTTTGCTAATCATGGTATTCAGATTTTCTGTATCTGTGCTACCCAAAGTGAGGTTCTGTAACCATTGCATCAGCATCACTTGTGAGCTGCAAATCACCAGGCCCCATCATAGACCCTTAGAATGAGATCTTCCAGGAACAGGACCTCAGAATCTGTATTACAACAAACTCTCCTGATCATTCTTCTTATGTGTACTAAAGTCTGGGAAGCACCATTCTATGTCATTAGAAGATTACATGTGTGTGTGTATGGTGCTGGTGGTGGGGTGTTCAGTGTGCAAAAATCTCCAGGGATTGTGGATTTATCTGTTTTTCTTGAAATTTTATAAGTTTTTACTTTGTGTTTTTTGAGCTTCTGCTCAAATTGGCATATACAAAGACAGAGCTGCTGCTGTGTCATTATTATTTAGAGCCTCTCTTCACCTCTAGTAAAACTTTTTGCCTTGATGTGTTCTTTATCTGATATTAACAAAGAAACACCAATCTTCTTTGGGTTATTGTTTACATGTTATATTTTTTCCCATACTGTTATTTGCATTCTATGTCCTTATGTTTTAGATGTGTCTCATAAAGAACCCATAATTATGTTTCATTTTTATGTCTTACCTGACAATATCTGCCTATTAGAGTACTCAATTCATTTATACTTAATGGAATTACTGGCATATTTGGGTATAAACCTACCATCTCACTAAGTGGTTCCTATTTGTCACTTATAATGCTTCTCTCTCCCCCTTTCTTGCCTTCTTTTAGATAGCTTATTTTTAAAAAATTATTCCTTCTTTTTAAACAATTCAAAAAAAGTTCCTTCTTTACTAGTGTGGAAGTTATATATTCTTTTAGTATTCTTTATGTGACTACCCTAGAGATTACACATTCACGACTATCAAAGTCTAACTGGTACTTTTATACTAACTGGTACTTTCATTACCTTTTGCAGAAAACGCAGGAGTATTAGAACACTTACCTTCCCCTCATAACTTATGAGGCATTATTGTTGTATATTTTAATTCTATATGTATTATAAACCAATAGGACACTATCATTATTATTTTAAACAATTGATATTGATTTATATTCACACATACATTTACCCTTTTCTTTCCACCCTTCCTGCATCTCCCACCCTCTACTTTGGTATCTTTTTTATTTCTGCATGAAGAGTATTTTTTATACTTCTTTTTGTGAGAAAATGGTACAAATTCTCTATCCTCTCAACTTTTTACTTTATTTCAACCCCATTATCAAAGGATGCTTTTAGCAGATACAGAATTCTAGGTTGACATTTAATTTAGTTAATCTCTTAAAGATAACATTCCACTGTACTATGGTTTTATTCTCTTAAGAAATCAGTTGTTAGTCTAATTGCTGTTTCTTTGAAGGCAATTGTATTTTCCCCTCTGGCTGCTTTTGTTTCAGCTGTTTCCAGTGTGGATTTCTATATACTCATTCTGTTTGGGGACTGTAGTTTTTCATGAATCTAGGGCTTGGAGTCTTCTAACAGTTTTGGAAAGTTATCAGACTTCACATTTTAAATACTGTTTCTGACCCACTCTTATATTTGCCTCTGATGCTCCAATTACATTTATGTTAGACTTCTTACTGTATCCTCAATGTCCCTGTTTTTCTGATTTTCTATTCTACTGTCTCTCCATTCTTTAGTATGGTTATTTTCTTGTGATCCATCTTCCTGTTCATTAACTTTCCCAACTATGTCGAATCTGCTTTTAAAGCCATATACTGAATTCTTAATTTTGATTACTATATTTTTGGCTCTAAAATTTCCATTTGAACTTTTTTATGGTTTCCAACCCTCTGACAAAATTTTCCATTTTGTCTTTATTTCCTTTGATATATTAAGCCCTTCCTTTATAGTCCATATAGAGGATCCTTTTATTTTCTAGATTTCTATGGGTCTGTTTCTATTATCTATTGTTTCTGTTGGTTTTAGTACATGCTGCTATGTCTTCTTGTATGTCTGTTTTTCTCTGCTTTGTGCCCAGTGTTGTGTTTGCTTTGTTTATAGAAACAGCTTGAAGCCTAGAATGCTGCTATCTTTTTCTACAAAAAAATAATTATATTTGCTTTGTCTAGGTACCTACAAGTACTTGTAATCCAATTTCAAAGACTGAAGTATTTGAAGCAGAATCTATGTACTTCCAGTGCACCCTTGCTAGGAAGCAGCCCTAGCAGTCTAAAGCCTCACTCAAGGGAAATAAGGTAGCCTTCCCTGGTAGGTCCTAGACACCTGGACACTGATTCCCTACAAAGTTTCCAAAAGTACTGCTTAACATCTCAGCATCATAGTCACTCTCTCAGAATTGACCAATGACTCAAGGAAAAGTTATTTCCCCTGGCCTTATTTTCTTCTTATCTACAAATTCCCAGGACAACACCATCCATTCCCAGGGCCTCAGCTATGTACTTACATGGATGATTCCCAAGCTACATATTTAACCTTGACCTTTCTCATAGGTTATACTTCCAAACTGAACATTTCCACAACTGAGGTGCTGAGGGCAATGCAAACCTGGCATAACTTCCACAAACCTTTAATTTCCCCTCTGTCAAACAAGCATTTCCTCATGTGTTTCCTTTATCAGATAATACTATCACCATTTTCAATTATGTAGGCTAAAAACCTCAGCCATCTTCTAATATTCTTTCCTCACATTCACAGCCAATTGCTTCCCCAATTTCCAAAATACAAGTTTTGCCTCCAAAATGCTTTTCAAATCCATCCCTGTTTTCTACTTTTAGTGGCCTTATTTCAATCCTCAACATTTCTTTCCCAGATTATTCCAATAATCTCTTATGTAGTCGCTCTCATTCTAGTGGTTTCCCCTTCAAATTGATCTTATACATTGATGCTAGATTTCTCTCTCCTAAGTCTGATCATACCACCCAATCCAGAAACCCTTACCTTTCTTATTTTCCTTCATAGCACTTATTAGTATGACATAATAATAATTATGTTAGTATTTATAATTATACCTAATATTTTATGAACATGTACCTCAATTAAGGTATATATTATTCTTCTTTCCTCACTAGACTATAATAAGCTCCACAAGACAGAATCTTTGTTGTAGTCACTGTTAAATATAGCACCATGACCAAAAATCACTAGTTGAATGAATATTGCTAAATAAATTAATTTAAAAAATTAATTAATTAAGTAAGTAAGTAAAACAGACATCTAAACTGCTCAACCTCATAAATGCAAGCATAACTGCAGACATCTAAACATCTACACAACGTAATTCCAGACCTTCTCTAATCAAGGTGCTATACCCTGTGGTAGGCTTTAATAATATAATGCTGAATAAGACTACAGTCCCGATCAACATGGAATTCACCATCTATCAGGGGAACAGCATTAAACAATTAATTATTTAGTGCTTGCTTCAGCAGCACATATACTAAAATGAAACAATTCATTATTCCAGGCACCTGGCTGGTTTAGTCAGTGGAATATATGACTCTTGATCTCAGGGTCATGAGTTTGAGCCCCACATAGAGTGTAGAGTTCACTTTATTTATTTATTTATTTATTTATTTATTTATTTTTAAGATTTTACTTATTTATTTGAGAGAGACGGAGAGCACAAACAGGGGGAGGGGCAGAGGGAGCGGGACAAATAGACTCCCCACTGAGCATAGAGCCCATTGCAGGCAGGGCTCAATCCCAGGACCCCAAGGATCATGACCTGAGCCCAAAGTCAGATGCTTACCCAACTGAGCCACCCAGGTGTCCCTAGAGTTCACTTTAAAAACAAAACAAAACAATTCACTATTTAGTTATAATTGTGATAAGTGCTATCAAGAAGAAGCATAAGAAACTTTGAGAATACATAATGGAGGATATGAACTGGGAGTACAAGAAAAGCTTTCTTGAAGAACTGACAGTTGAAGTGAAAGAGTCATAATTAATAAAATGTTTATACATTTTTGTTGGGGGTGGGCAGGGTTAGACCATTCCAGGCAGGAAAAATAGCATAAACAGCATAATTATTATTATTATTATATCTTCTCCTCACTCTGTGATAAGCACTCTGCTAGGTACTTTATATATATTATCTCACTGAAACTCCTATAACTTGATGGAGTACATCTGTTTTTAATCCAAATTATACCTATGAGGAAATGAGGCACAGTGAGGTTGAATGACTTCCCCAGAGGTCACACAACTAGTAAGTTGGGAACTTTCCTAATCCTCTCAGTAGAAAGTAAACCCATCTTTCTACCACAGTCCAAAATGGCACCCAAATGAACTTGTGTACTCGCCCAGGTAACTTCTGTGTCTTGTCAGTAACACATTTGTCTGTCTCCCCCAAGAAATCTGACATTTCTCAGGGAGAAGAACCCTAACTAATTCACCTTTGTTTGCCACAGTGCCAATCACAGTGCTTAAAGGAGGCCTGTTGAATGCTTCAGGATCTGTTGAATGCATTAGGAAAATAGCCCCAAAACCCACACAAGTAATTTTGGCTGGATCAAATTAATTTATTTACATTGTTTGTAGCTTCTACTTTCAAAATCCATATTCCCTTTAGAAAAGTAAAATGCTTTCTGCATGGCTGACAGAAAAATCAGGAGAGAAGAGAAGCCAAAACACAAGGACAAAGGAAGCCCAAGAGAATCTCTGGAGGATGCCAGATATCCTGGGTAGGAATATCAGAGTGAGTGAATGAGAAGCCAGCAGGCTTGAACTTGGAGCCTGTTCTAACTGGTGCCTTTGTTCTTCGGGCTACACTGTCTATCTTCTGTTCATTCCTCTCTGCCTACTCTCTACACTGCTCTGGGCCCCAAGATGCTTCCAGCCAAAGGAAGTCACTGGTGGGAGATAAGGAAAAGCAAGGAAAGTAACATCAGAGTAACCATTCCCCTGACTCCCTCAGCATAAAACTGTCTTTACTTAAGGTTTCAATTACTATCCTTCCAAATACAGCTTCTGCGTCTTAGGTGGGTGCTGGTAGTTCTTCATTGCTTTAGGGCAAGGGGTAGTAACAGAACCGAGCATTACTAGCATTGCCCTTTGTGGTTTCCCTACACTCTGCCCACACTTCTGTTAATAGTCACTTTATTAAACTCTCCTCAAATTACTCTAATTTGAGTGTGCCATCTGTTTTCTTCTGGGACCCTGACTGATATATTGGCCTACTGGTCTGACATGCCTCAAAGAAGCAAGGCAATGGAAAGGTGAGATGCGATGATGAGGGGCAGGTATGAGGAGAGACTGCTGGGAATACTCAAAGGGAAGAAACAGGCAAAAGAAGGTGAAGGGGACAAAAACTGGAGGGACCATGGTTCTGATCATGGCTTCTTCTAGGCATAGGAAAACTCAAAAACCACTACATCGAAGCTGGAAACAGTGTCTCAACCCTTAGTTTGGGCATTCTAATCAAACTAGTGTTAGGAGATTTTCTCCAAAAATGTCAATTTAAAATAAATAAAAATACCCAACACCACTGGAGCCAACTCGAGGTACCCTGCTAATCATGGCACTGACTGTAGAGAAGACGGAAGCAGCAAATCAGAGGCTTCTGTTTTCTTTAAATCCTGCGGATATATGCCTTATCTGTACTGAGTGTTACAGCAGTCTCAAAGCTCCCATCTCTCTACAAGCTGCTCCTTTGTTCTTTGCACACTGTTTAATGACGTCTCTCTCCACTAGGACACACAAGCAGAGCCTTTATAGAACACAGGGTCTATAGCCTTCTTTTAAGACAAGTGAAAGAGCCACTTTAACAAAATAGCTGCCACTTTCCTTCACCTTGTCTCCCGCTCACCAACTGCGTCCTTACAGGAGAAATCCTCTCCTGCCTTCTGCCTACTGCCAGAGCCACTGAACAGGCCTTTATAGATAGCTGGAAAAAATACTGTAATTTGATAGCCATCCTTTTTTTCCTGTTCTAATTATTATTTTAACGGGCTTCTTCTTATTTTAATAGATTTTTTTAATAAGGAAATCTTACTTACAAATTTTAATTAGCTTACTGAATATTCACTGCTTTGGAATAAGTAGTTTAATGAGGAAGGAGACCTCAGGCTACTAACTAGCCTGGAGTGTCTAAAGCAGCTTAGGGGGAAATGATGCAGCCCTAGTGACAGAAGCCCAGGCCTGGGCTGCACAAACAGGACTCGGCAGCTGGGGCCCTAGGGATAGAGGAATCACACTGCCTCTTGCAGAGGAAAAAAAAAAAGTAAAAATCCAGTTTCTTGCTTTTTATCAAGAACCTCTGTGTAGGAAGAAGCCCCAGCACTCCCACTTGTAAAGACTTGTGACTCTCTGTCAAATCACTTAACCTCTCTGAACATCAGTCTCCTCATCTGTAAGGGTTAGATAATAATTTTTTTCCATGCTAGACTGTTATAAAAGTGGGTCTTGTGCACCGCTTTAAGAGCTCTAAAATACGTTAGTTGAATGAATGAATGAATGAATCTTAATGTTGCCAATTAACCTCTCTACTATTTCAGGTTCTCATCTGTTAAAAAAAAAAGAAAATCAATCCTTTCTTTACAGTACATTTCAATTACAGTAGCAATGAAGAATAAGTGAACATTTTTCATTCTAAAAACACCTAGCAGAGAAAGTAGGGCCAGAGTTCTTTAAACTCAAAATTGGAATCAGGAGAACAATGGAGTTTTTTGTGACTTGCTGCTGTGAATAATCAATGCAAGTTAGCTCTATTTCAAAAAGTAAAGGCATATTAATATCTGCTTCACTAATTAAGAATATGTGACAATTTAAGTATGATTCTCAATGCTTATGACATTTGAAATAATTTTTTTTGTGAATTTTCAGAGTGTTATGTAAAAAAAGGGGAACTCCACCTTATTCAACCAAACCACGTCTTAAGAAACCAGAGACCTCCAATTCTGAGTTCAACCTGGAACTCTGTGCTAAGGACATTTACATTTATAATATATTAACACAAATGAATGTAATGCTAACATAAACTATAATTTTTTCACTTACCAGCACCTATTTATATAATATATAGTGAACTTAAAAAAACTATAATATATATTAACTTCACATGTAAAACCAAACTCCTGATCTCCCCTCCCCCTGAAAACCCTGCTCCTCCCAAATCCTTCCCATCACATTTAATGAAAACTGCATCTTTCTGCTCCTCAAGCCCAAAATGTCCAAGTCCTTCTTGACCTTCTTTCTCTTCCAAGCTACGTTTCAACTATCAGTAAACCCTCTTGGCTGTACCTTCACAATGATCTGGAGTCCAGCCTCTCATCACCTCTACCACAAACATCTTGGCCCAAGCTACCCTCATCTTCTGCCTGGATTATTGCAAAGACACCCTAACTGGTGGCTGCTTCTTCTTGTCTCCCTCGCTCTGTTGTCCATACAGCCGTCATGGTGATCCTCCTGAACCTTAAGTCAGATCACACCACTCCTTAGAAGAAAAGTCCACCATTACCATGGTGTCCAAGGCCCCTTCAGCGTTTGGATCTCACCATCTCTCTGACCTCATCTCCTACTACTTCTCCCACTTGCTCAGGCAACTTTCACCTCAGGCCCTTTGCACTTAACTGTTCTCTCTGCCTGGAATGTTCTTCACACAGCTTGTTCATTCTCTCTTTCAATCTTTACCAAAAGATATTTTCTCAGGAGGGGTTTTCTTTACCACTCTATTAAAAATTAATTGTACATGTCACTTTCTGTTCTCCTTCCCTCTTTTGTTTTTCCTCCATAACACCTATCACTTTACTCTAATTTATCATCTCATTTACTCATTTTATCTGTTTGTACTCTCCCAGGAAAATGTAAGCTCCATGAGGCCAGGCTTGTCGTTGTTGTGTAAGTAGTAAATTTTTAGTCAAGTGAAATATATATATATATGTATATATATAGATAGATTTTTTTTTTTCAAAAAAAGGGCACACATCATAAGTAAAGAGATTGATGAATTTTTCAAAAAGTGAAGACACCCATGAAACCATAACTGAGATCAAGAAACATCAGGGGTGCCTGAGTGGCTCAGTTGGCTAAGCATTTGGCTCTTGGTTTCAGCTCAGGTGGTGATCTAAGGAATCAAGCCCACAAATTTCTTTCTCCCTCTCCCTCTGCTCACTCCCCACCTCATAGGCATGTGTATGTACATTCTGTCCTGCTCTAAAATAAATAAAGCTTAAGGAAAAAAAGAGGGGTGCCAGGGTGGCCCAGTCATTAAGTGGCTGCCTTTGGCCCAGGGTCCTGGGATCGAGCCCCACGTCAGGCTCCCTGCTCAGCAGGAAGTCTGCTTCTCCCTCTCCCGCTCCCCTTGTTGTGTTCCTTCTCTCGCTGTGTCTCTCTCTGTCAAATAAATAAATAAAATCTTTAAAAAAAATTTTTAATTAAAAAAAAAAAAGAAAGAAACATCCTCTTTCCAATCACTATTCTCCCAAGGGTAACCACTTTTATTCTGACTTTTAAAACTAAGATTAATGTTGCCTGTTTTTGAGGGTTTTCTTTAATAGTCTCCAGGGGTGTGTGGTGGTCAGTCATGATCCCAGGGCCCTGGGATCAAGCCTGGAGTCGAGTGAGGCTCCCTGCTCAGCAGGGGGTCTGTTTCTCCCTCTCCCTCCCCTGCTTGTGCTCTCATGCTCTTTTCTCTCTCTCTCAGATAAATTTAAAAATAAACAAACAAACAAACAAAGTAGGCTCCATGACCCACTTGGGGCTTGAACTCATGACCCTGAGATCAAGAGTCTCATCCTCTGCGTTTTGCATTTTTCACTCATTATGTTTCTAAGCTTCATTCAAATTGGGTCTATGTAGTTGTAGATCATCCTTTTTCATGGCTACACAGTAACCTGTAACAGGATTATACCACAATGGATTTATTTATCCATTTCCCCAGTCAATGGACAACTGTCTTATTTTAAGTTTTTTGCCAACAAACAATGTTACAATAAATGCTTTTACACATGTCTCCTGATACACATACACAATAAGTTTTCTAGGGCAATTTCACTTAGAAGTAAAATTGTAGTTTGAATCGTATAGATATATTCAAATTCATAAGATAGTGCCAAAAGTTTTCCGAGAGGCTATACCCACTTACATTCCTAACAAGAATATTTAAGAGTTCCTGTTAATATATATTCTTGCCAGCAATGTGTGGACTCAGTATGGTCAAATTTAAGATTTTCTGCCACAACCTGGCAAATGTAAAATGTGATTTCCTTGCAGTCTTTAAATCACATTTTCCTGATTATTAGTAAGAAGGGTCTTCTCATATAATTGAATATTTATATTTCTTCTGTGAAGTCCTTATTTGCATTTTCCATTTTTCAAATACATTCTTTTTTTCTTGTTAATTTATAGGAATTCCTTCTGTATTTCGGATTTTAATTTTGCTTATACACTTACAAATCCCTTCTTGCAGTCTATGGCTGTCTTCACATTTTAAAAAAGGTTTTATTGGAAATGATTTCAAACTTGCAAAAAAAAAGTTGCAAAAATAAAAATAGTACAAAGAACATCTGTGTATGCCTTTTACTCATATTCACCTGTTATTAAACATTCTGCTCCATTTCTTTTATCATCTGTGTGTATTCATGCATGCACACTCTCCCTCTGTGTTTATACATGTTTGTGTGTGTTTATATACATACATGCACACATATATAAACACACATATACACACTTTTTTTTTCTGAACCATATGCAAATCAATTTTATACATCATGGCCCTTTATCCTTATATAAGTCAGTGTGTATTCCCTAAGACCAGAGATATTCTCTTTATATAACTGTAGTACAATAACAAATTATAATTGACTTGAATAAATTTAACCCAATATCCTTTACAGTATATTGTCCCTTTTGGTACAAGATCTAGTCTATGGTCAGGCAGTGCGTCTACCTGTCATGTCTCTATCCTCCTTTAGTGTGAAACATTTCCACGGCCTCTCTCTGACATTTCTAAAGAACGCTGCTCCCATCCTCCTTTTTTCCTAACAGACACTCCTCATTTTGTTTGTCTGATGTTTTCTAGTGATTAGGTTCAGGTTACATTCTCAGATGAAGCACTACACAAAATGTCTACCCATCCCTCTTTGGTGATGTTGCTTCTAATCACTTGATCAGGGTTTGTTCCATTTCTGCACTCTATAATTGCTTTTTTTTTTTTTTTTAAATCCTTACAACTAACAAAGGGCCTATCGAGAGACACCTTAAGACTATTTTTTTCATCAAAATTTCCCCCTAAGGGCACCTGGGTGGCTCAATGGGTTAAAGCCTCTGCCTTCGGCTCGAGTCATGATCCCAGAATCCTGGGATTGAGCCCCACATCGGGCTCTCTGCTCAGCAGGGAGCCTGCTTCCCCCTCTCTCTCTGCCTGCCTCTCTGCCTACTTGCCATCTCTGTCTGTCAAATAAATAAAATCTTTGAGGGGAGGGGATGGGAGGTTGGGTGAGCCTGGTGGTGGGTATTCTGGAGGGCACGTATTGCATGAAGCACTGGGTGTTATGCATACACGAATTCTGGGACACTGAAAAGAAATTTTAATAAAAGTTTTTAAATAAATAATTAGATAAAATCTTAAAAAAAAAAAAATTCCCCCAGAGGGACACCTGGGTGGCTCAGTTGTTCAGCGTCTGCCTTCGGCTCAGGTCATGATCCCAGGGTTCTGGGATCAAGCCCCATGTCAGGTTCCCTGCTCAGCAGGAAAAGCCTGCTTCTCTTTCTCCCACTCCCCCTGCTTGTGTTCCCTCTCTCACTGTCTTGCTCTCTGTGTTTTAAAAAAAAAAAAGTTTCCCTCTAGATTTAATATCTACTGATGATTCCTGCCTGATCCAATCTTTACCAAAATGGTTGTATAATGTTGTTTCAGTCTTTATTAAGTACTTTTATAAACATTTTACCACTAAATTTATCAGTCTTTTCCTTTGTTGCTTATACTTTTTATGTTCTTTTTAATAAATATTTTCTTACCCTCAAAGTACTAAAGATATTTCCTTACATTTTCTTCTGAAGGTTCCTTACTTATTCTTAATTATTATTTTAAGCAGTATTTTAAGCAATAACAAATAAATCAGTTTCATATGCCCTAAATCTGGCAAAAATTGTGTTGCAACAATTGCCTGTTATCAGTGGATTTCCATTTTTTTAAGTTAGTTTTGTATATGAGCGATTTCTGGATTCTAAATTTAATTGTATTTTAGTATGATGTATATTTTAAACAATGCTTTTTCTCTTTAGAAAGTACTTAACCTGTCAGATCTGGAACATTCTCTGCTTTCATTTCTAAACAACTTAAACAACAGGGCACTAATTTATAAGGCGAGCAGCTGATGTCTAATACTTAAAATGATAACATCATTGTTCCCTCTTCAGAGATGTGTAGGAGGGGGACTGTTGAGGGGAAATTAACTCCTTTAGTCAGGAAAAGGGTAAAAAGGGGAGGAAATTGTCACAATTTAATGCTTAAACAGATCCCTGAAATTCTGCATTTGAAAGGTTGAACTGCGGGGGGAAAAAATGGTCAGCAAGTTTGCTTTGTAGACACACTGATCTAAGTCTATTATTTCCATGTCTCAAGCAATTACCAAAAAAAATTTTTTTAAACCTAACAAAGCTGTTTTTCTATCAGAAAGTAAGTGAAATGAGTATAGTAATGTGCTTAAAAAATAAGTAATGTGTTCTTAGTCTGTTTTAGAAGTTGAGCAAACAGAAGGAAACTTTTCTGCCACTTATTACACAGCATGTCTTAGGCAAGTCCTACATTACACACCAAATGCTAGTACTACGCTAATGAAAAGCCAGGATTGTATCGCTTTCAAAAAATGTATATAATCTGTGTTATTCTCCAATGGTAACTATGTTATAGAAGTAAGAAAAGAAGCAAAGGCATGAAAACACTTTGACTGAAACTCGAATTCTAAAGTCAGAGAGCTGTTGGGAGAGCCGGAAAATGGGGCTTGGCATCATCAATTGGCGTTTAGCATGAGCCCAATCCTTTCACTAGTGTTCAGGGGAAATGTGCACACCAGAAAAACATGCACTTAATTTCAGCTTCCCGACATGACCCAGCATTATACTGTTCCTTCATAGCTCAAGTGGCAGTGAGTACTACATCACCCAGATAGGACTGTTCTATACGCATCTTCACAAGTTGGTAACTCAAATCAACTATATTCCATTTCAAACTGAGCAAGAGGAATCAAGATAAGCCACTATTTTGTAAGAGAATGACACTAACTCTTAAACGATAGCTTAATTATAAACCGAAGAAGGTTCTAGAGGTCCTATGGATAGTAATGCCAAAACAGAAGCTAGAAATCATCTTAAATCCAGACTCTAATTCCTTAAAGAACAATGACTTAAAATACTGATATAAAACTTCCAGTATGGGATCTGAAGGGGATCTTTACTATCTTGGACTTCAGATGTACAACAGAAGTATTTATTTAGAAACTACTTTAAAATGTGTGTAGCTGGGGCGCCTGGGTGGCTCAGTGGGTTAAAGCCTCTGCCTTCGGCTCAGGTTATGATCCCAGTGTCCTGGGATTGAGCCCTACATGGGGCTTCTCTGCTCAGCGGGGAGCCTGCTTCCCTTCCTCTCTTTCTGCCTGTCTCTCTGCCTACTTGTGATCTCTGTCTGTCAAATAAATAAATACAATCTTTAAAAACAAAAAATGTGTGTGTCCCATGACCAATAGGGAGAACTGAAATTTCTGCCAAGGGTCAGCTTTTCCTTAAGTTCCACTGCAACAGCTGGCTGGTAATCACCACATCTGCGTGCTCTAAGGAAAAGCTATCCCAATGCCAATCTATAAACAACTGTGTAAGTATTTAAATAAAATTATATTTTAGAGCTAATGCCAGTAAAATATACTTATTTTATAAGTAGAATGTACTTATTTTATAAGGAGGTACAGTGGTTTGTCTCCAATCCTCAACCTAAATACCTAAAATACCTATCTGCCTAAAACTAAATGTATTTTTGTTAGAAGATGACAGCTAATTTCAGGGCCACAATTTATTACAAATAAACATTTAAAAAAACAAAACAGTGACAGGTATAAACTTAAGTCTTCTGTTTAATTAGTAACAAGAAAGCAAAGAAATCCTTGGGACCCAAATATCATAGTATGGTTACCAGGAAAACACTTAGTGAATTCCTCAAAGCTTTCACCAAAGAGTTATATTAAATTTCCTTTCGGCAACAAATAAATTGGTTTCTCACTGGTAGAAGCTTAGGTCAGTCATCTAAATCAGGGAAAGCAGGACTACATGCCATTTACTGAAGAGTCACTTAAGAATAAACCGTGTCTCTCCCCGTGGCATGTTTATGTCCTCTCTATCGAAGATTTACACCGGCGTGGTGCGTGATTATCTTGATTCCTTGCCACTTAGGGTTTTAAAAAATTACCTAAGCTTTAAAAAGCTTGCATAAAAATGTGTAAACATCTATATTTATACTTTTTATCTTCTTTGTTGATGGAACACATGGATCTGACATTTGGTGATTCCCTGAGAAAAGAAGAGGGCTCCTGTATCAACAGGGAAACAAGACAGACCCACGGCGTCCTCTCACCTGTGACACTGTGATGCTGCATTTCTTGGCCAGCTCCTCTTTGGCTTCTTCACTGGGGTAGGGGTTACTGAGGTGTGAGTAAAAATATTCATTCAAGATTTCTGTGGCCTGTTTACTGAAGTTACGCCTTTTTCGTCTATGACAAGAACCAAAAGAGAATTATAGTTATAATCAGCCTTAACTGAAAAGGGATATGTTGATTAGAATTATATGAAAAAAAAAATAGATTTCTATTTTTAAACATTCTTAGGGAATGATTTATCACAATGATATTGCAGTTATGCTCTTGGCATCCTCCAAAGCACTGTTGAAATCATTTTAAGATGCAGGATCACTATAAATACAAGAATGTGAAGCACAATTAACTTGATTCTTTAATTTATTCAACAAGGATCTGAGGCGTTATAGGTAGTCAATAAAGATCCAGTGGGAACAAAACAGGTAAGGCCTACCAGAGAGTTTACAGGAGATTGGAGGGGTGAGGGAGAAATCAGAAAGTTAGGGGGAAGACAGTCATTAGACATGTATCACGGACATAAATACAAATTATGGAGACCATATCAAGTGTCATGAAGGAAAAGTATAAGGTATAACAAAAGCACATAAGTGGGAAATTGAGCACAGATTACAGAGTCAGGAAAGGTTTCCTTGTAGGAGTGACACGGAGTCTGAGATCTGGAGAATGTGTAGGCATTACATTAGTCAGACAAAAAGTAGAGGGGAAGAGGAATGAGCAAAGAAAGTGGTTTTGAAACAGAAACAAACTTGGAAAGTCCAAAGGGGCAGAGGAGACTGGCACACAGTAAAAATCAGGGAATGTGTAAGTTTGGCATGGAAGGATGGGCGGGTTACCAGATTATACACACACCTAGTGGGTCCATAAGAATTTTAAGATTTTAAGTACAACCGGAAGCTATTAAAGGCTTTAAGTTTTATGTTCCAAAAAGATCATTCTAACTGCTGAGAAGAGTTGGACGAGGGCATGAAAGGAAATGTGGATCTTTTAAAAAAGACTTTATTCAACAATTATCACATGATTTCTCTGATATAAAAAATCTGAGAAGCAGGGCGGGGGGTTGTGGGGGGTAGGGGAGGTAAAAATGAAACAAGATGGGATTGGGAGGGAGACAAACCATAAGAGACTCTTAATCTCACAAAACAAACGGAGGGTTGCTGGGGGGGAAGGGGTTGGGATGGGGGTTGGGTTATGGACACTGGGGAGGGTATGTACTACGGTGAATGCTGTGAAATGTGTAAGCCTGATGATTCACAGATCTGTACCCCTGGGGCAAATAATACATTGTATGTTAATAATAATAATAAAGACTTTATTCATTCATTTGCCGGAGAGAGAGCAAACAAGCACCAGCAGGCAGAGTGGCAGGCAGAGGGAGAGGGAGAAGCAGACTCCCCTGAGCAGAGAGCCCGACAATGAGGGGGATTCTCAATCCCAGGACCTGAGATCATGACCTGAGCTGAAGGCAGATGCTCAGCTGACTGAAGCCACCCAGAAGCCCCAGGAAATACAGATATTTAAGGGGACAACTGCAATGGTCAAATTGAGAGATGATGGTAACCTGGCATAGCGCAAGAGTAATGGAAATAAAAAGATTCAAGATCTATCTGAAAGGTAAAAACAGTAGGACTTGGTGATGGATTGGATGGGTGCAGTGAGTGGAGAAGAAAAAGAAGGAATGTAAGAAAAAATTACATTTTTTTAACAAGTTTGGTTTTTTTTTTAAAGATTTTATTTATTTGACAGAGATCACAAGTAGGCAGATAGGCAGATGGGGGTGGGCATTGGGAAGCAGGCTCCCCGGTGAGCAGAAAGCCCAATGCGGGGTTCGATCCCAGGACCCCAAGATCATGATCTGAGCCGAAGGCAGAAGCTTAACCCACTGAGCCAGCAGGTGCCCCAGGAAAAAAATACATGAAGAATTTCTAGATTTTTCTGCATAAGCAAGTGTCTGGAATAAGGCATTATTTGTTTAAAAGGGAAAGCAGGGAAGGAAATTTTCTTTGTTTTTACTGGGAAGGGGGTGGCAGAGTTAGAAGACCAAGTATTTATTAACAATTTCTTTCAAACAGCAAAAATATTACTCATGTTTGGGTTTTGTTATTATAATTTTAAAGAATTCCAACCTGAAAATTAGCATTTGTCAGACTTCACTTTCAATTAGATCCTCCAGTAACTAGAAAATACTTCCCCAAATAATTTTCTTAAAACTATCTTCCAAATAATTTTAATAATCGTCTCACTTGTGATATCCTATACTCGGGAAGGAGTCAGTAGGCAGTTGTCAAACGTGTAGACCCTATGAGATTCTTCTAGTTAAAATGATGTCACTAACATGGCAGGTTAAGTATGTGATCTATGTCTCAACATTAAGGGAGAGTCAGGGGTGGAAGAAATCTAGGTCTGATCAAAACACCTCAGGTTAGAGTCCTGAAATTTCCTAATTTTAATAATTTTTTTGAAGGTTAAACCATCGGTTGTTTCCTTAAGGATGAAAAAAAAATTCAAGATCTACTTAGGAATGAAAATCTACAGAATATGATGATGAATTAAATGGGGGAAGTGGTGAGGAAAAACAGGGAGGGAAGGAAAGGGAGAGAAAGACATCAACAGCAGTTGGGATTTCTGCAGTGGTCATGCACTCCTCTGACCTGAGGGCACTTGGAAGGGGCACCCTCTGAAAAGTGTGCGTGTGGGTGAGTAGGGTAAAAAAGGTCTAGGATAGGTATTGAAACTGTCCAATCTATAGATAATTATCTGGCCCAAATCTATAGATGACTACCTGGCCCATATACTATGATATAGTATCATATTTGTTGAGACCATACAAAAATGACCTACCCATGAAAATCGAAGTTTCTGACTTCTTATGAAAATCTTGGAAGATCAGTCACACAAATCCCACGTTCTCAGAAGCCAGCCATAGGCTAATGCTGAGTGATGGCTATGCCCCCAGACATGCACCCTTCTGTTCTAATCCTCATTGTCCCTCAACCAGCCACTCCACTGATCTATTATATGTAGCCATATGAATTCCGAACTCTAAGTCTAAAATCTGGAGTACAGAGCACCCTTCTTTGTTAGATGGGATGCTGCTCAGTTGCTGAATGGTTGAATAAAGCCAATTAGATCTTTAAAATAATAATAATAATAAAAAACATGGAGCCCAGCAGCAAGACTGAGGCTTGACACAAGGGCATTTCTTTGGGAAATGAAAGGAGGAATGAGCAGGAACATACCTGGGAAAGCAAAGCTAAGCCTAGCTTATTTATCAACTCTGTCTAGGAATGGTTTTAGTAAACACTGAAAAATGTCAGAGAACAAATTTATGAGCAGAATAGGATACCTCATCCCAGACAGTCTGGCTATGTCCAAACTACTAGAGCACTTCTACTAGAAGAGCAGAGGGACCTATGCAAATTTCTTCGTAAATGTTTTGCACTGGTACATGCTTCAACTTGTCCAATTACCAGGAAAACGTGAGTGTGGCCAAAGGAGAAGCCAGGAGCAAGTGAGCAAGGAAATCATGTATCTGAATGAGCATGTTTGCCTAGAACAGAAAAACCTCGGCTTCCCAGTGCAGAGGCCTTGCTGAAAGGCACTACAGGAATAGACGGAACCAAAGTTCAGCGTTTGCATTCACTTGAAGGCATAAAACAGGAGAACTTGGTGTTATGCTTTATTTATTTTTTAGAAAAACATTCTGTAGAAAATGCCCATTAAGCATCCCCCTAAGTTCCTTTCCCGCAGGCTTTAGCACACTCTAAATGGCTGTGCCTCAGGCCAGTGTAGAGCGGCGCCTCAGTCCCAGGGCCGCGTCCCATCAGCATTGCAACATCACTAACAGCAATCTCTGCGGGAGAAGGAACTCTGCTCCAAGCTCTGCCACCTTCCCATTCTGCCTCTGCTCACTCTGACTTGTTAACATACTTCCTCTTCTCAGAAGAAAAATGAATCATTTAGGTGTATATATTATGAATGCAGTTATGTAATAAAAAAAGCATGCATGTTGACAAGAATGGGAAAGTATCAGCAGAAATAAGGATAACAATTGTTAGGAAGGATTTCTTTCTGAAGGAAGTACTTTAAAATATCTTTGTTACATAATATCTTTTGTTAAAATAGTCTAAGTTGAGAAGCAATTTTGAAAATTTTTTTTTTTTCTCTCTGACACTACCTTAACTCTTTGACTTGAGATATTAAAAGTATGAAGCAGAAATATTCATTCATCTGCTTAGCCAATAAATTACCTTTTGCAGCTTATTGCATTTAGAAGCTTGCTGGAATCGTGGGGAATATAAACGTTCAAGACTTGGCGATTGCTTTTCAGTGACAATGTGGCTTATGTTCCTGAAAAGCTATAATAAAGGCAATCTGAATGAAGTTTGGTCTAGAGAATTGTGACAATGTAATATCAGTACTGAAGAGAAGGTAGAGACCAGTCCCATTCACTGGACTTCCCCAAAAGGGAACATTTAGGCTGGGCCTGGAAGGATGAGCAAGGTCTCACGAAATCAACATGAACACTCGCTCCATTCCAGGCTCCATGCTGGACACCCTCACAGATGACCACTCATCAGTGGCGACCAAGTTGGGGACAGGGTTGGTAGTTTACTGTGGAAGGCCAGAGACGGGGGGCGGGGAGGAGAAAAGGGGCAGTGGTTCTAATCAGAGGAAACAGGTAAGACCAGGAGGGATTTCATTTTGTATTAATCACAGGAGAGAACACTTTAATGATATAAAGACAGCACTAAAAATGTTAGAAGTTTGATCTAATAATTCCATTTGTGAGAATTAATCCTAGGAAATAATTCTAAACATCAAAAAGTTTCAATGCATAAAGATTTTCACAGAAACACTAGTTTCCATAAACATGTGTTTAAAATAATATCCTCTTTCATCATTTTCTTGTTCCTTACCTTGTTTTATTTTCTTCACAGCACTTACCATTGCATTTCATTGCCTAACTGAATAGAATACCGTAGCACACAGGCATACCTTGTGTTACTGTGCTTCAAAGGTACTATAATTTTGATGAATTAAAGGTCTGTGACAGTCCTGCATTGAACAAATCTATCAGAGGCAATTTACCAATAACAATTGCTCACTTGGTGTCTGTGTCACATCCTGATAATTCTTGAAATATTTCAAACATCTCTATTATTATTTATTTGTTATGGTGATCTGTGATCAGTGATTTTCGATGTTACTTTTGTGATTGCTTTTGGATGTCAAGAACCGTGCCCATCGAAGACAGCAAACTTAATAAATGTTGTGTGTGTTTGGACTGTTTTACTGACCGGCCATCCCCCGTCTCCCCCTATCTCCTCAGGCCTCCCTATTCCTTGAGACACAACAATATTGGTATTAGGTGAAGTAATAACCCTATGATGTCCTCTAAGTGTTCAAGTGAAAGGAGGAGTTGCACATCTCTCACTTGAAATCAAAAGCTAGAAATGATTAAGCTTAGAGGGGAAGGGATGTCTTCATTAAGCTTGGTAAAACAGGCCAAAAACTAGGCCTCTTGAGACAAACCATCAACCAAGTTGTGAATGTAAAGGAAAAGTTCTTGAAGGAAATTAAAAATGCTATTCCAATAAACACATGAATGATAAGAAAGTGAAAACAGGGCACCTGGCTAGCTTAGTTGGTTGGGCATCTGCCTTCAGCTCAGGTCATGATCCTAGGGTCATGGGATCAAGTCCTGTGTCAGGCTCCCTGCTCAGCAGGGAGTCTGCTTCTCCCTCTACCCTTCCCCCAGGCTCATGATCTCTCTCTCAAATAAATTTTTTTTAAAAGAAAAAAAATTTTAATTGTCTGTATAGAAGATCAAATAGGCTAGAACATATTCTCTTAAGCCAAAGAGCAAGGCCCTAACACTTTTCAATTCTGTGAAGGCTAAGAGAGGGGTGGAGGCTACAGAAGAAAACTATGAAGCTAGTTGGGGTTGGTTCATGAGGTCTAAGGAAGAAGTCACCTCCATAACATAAAAGTGCAAGGAGAAGCAGCAGGTGCTGACCGAGAAGCTGTAGCAAGTTCTCCAGAACTAGTTAAGATCATTAATGCAGGTGACTACATGAAACAACAGATTTTCAGTGTAGACAAAGCAACCTTATCCTGGAAGAAGATGCCATCTAAGACTTTCCTTGCTAGAGAAGAGAAGTCAATGCCTGGCTTCAAAGCTTCAAAGAACAGGTTGGTTCTCTGGTTAGGAGCTAATACAGCTGGTGACTTTGAGGTCAATGCTCACTGACCATTCCAAAAATTGTAGGGCCCTAGAGAGTTCTGTTAACTCTAGTCTGCCTGTGCTCCATCAGTGGAACAAGCAAGCCTAGATGTCAGCACATATGTTTACAAAATGGTTTCCTAAATATCTTAAAGCTCACTGTTAAGACCTACTGCTCAGGAAAAAAAAGACTGCTTTCAAAATATTACTGCTCATTGACAATGCACCTGGCTACCCAAGAGCAGTGATGGAGATGGACAATGAGACTATGTTTTCATGGCTGCTACCACAACATCCATTCTGCAGCCCATGGATCAAGGAGAATTCTGACTTTCAAGTGTCACTATTTAAGAAATATCTTTTGTAAAGGTATAACTGCCAGAGATGGTGATTCCTCTGCTAGATCTGGGCAAAGTAATTGAAAATCTTCGGGAAAGGATTCCCCATTCTGAGGCCATTATGAACATTCATGATTCATGGGAAGAGATCAAAATACCAACATTAACAGGAGTCTGAGAGAAGTTGATTCCAAACCTCAGAAAGACTTTTTAGTGGAAGAAGTCACTGCAGATGTGGTGGGAATAGAAAGGAAACTAGAAAGTGGAGCCTGAAGTGGACAGAATTGTTGCCATTTCATGATAAAACTTGAACAGATGAGGAGTTGCTTCTTATGGATGAGTAAAGAAAGTGATTTCTCTTTTTTTAATTTTTAAATCTTTTTTATTAACATATAATGTATTATTAGCCCCAGGGGTAAAGGTCTGTGAACTGCCAGGTTTACACACTTCATAGCACTCACCATAGCACACACCCTCCCCAATGTCCATAATCCAACCACTCTCTCCCTATTCCCCCTCCCCCCAGAAACCCTCATGAAAGTGATTTCTTAAGATGGAATCTACTCTTGGTGAAGATGCCATGAAGATGGTTGAAATGACAACAAAGGATTTAGAATGTGATATAAACAGTTGATAAATCAGCAGAAGACTGACTCCAATTTTGAAAGAAGCTCTGTTGTGAGTAAAATACTATAAAAAAGCATCACGTGCTACAGAGAAATCGTCTGTGAAGAGACAGTCATGCAGCAAACTTCACTGTTGTTTTAAGAAATTGTCCCAGCTACCCCAGCCTTCAGCAACCACCACCCTGATCGGTCAGCAGCATCAACACTGAGACAAGACCCTCCACCATCAAAAAGATTATAACTTGCTGGAAGCTCAGATGATGGTTAGCATTTTTTTTTTTAAGCAATAAAGTATTTTTTAATTAAGACATGTACATTTTATTTTAGATATAATGCTATGGCACACTTAACAGACTATAGTACAGTATAAACATAACTTGGGGGCTAAGAAGCCAAAATATTCATTTGATTCACTTTATTCATTTATTCATTTGATTCACTTTATTGTGATACTCACTTCACTGCGGTGGTCTATAACCAAGCCTGCAATATCTCTGAGGTATGTCCATATTTGTTTACTTATTGATTGTCTGTTTTGCCAAGTAGACTGTAAGTTCAACTGCGTCAAATATGTTAACCTATCTTGCTTACTTTTAAAATCTTCAGCATTAGTAAATACTTGTAGAAGGAAGGAAGAAAGGAGAGAAGTAAAGAAGAAAGAAACCATAATGGAAATAAAGGGACAATTTAAATGATCAAAAATGCAGGAAGAGCTAGGTAAATTATTTATCATATATCCATTTGGTAGACTTCAACCGTTAAAATGTTTAAAATTAGAGCTTATACTACATAAAAATGTTTGTTTATTCACGGTAAATTTTTTAAAATGCAAACCAAATCAGGCATATTGCACCATCACCAGAACATTTTTTTAAAGCCCCTAAACCAGAAGGAAATATCCTAGAGCATTTTCAGTAATTTTCTTTCCTTATATAGCAAAAATGTAATGTTCTTTAACCTTTCATTTTTCTATTCTATAGATTATCCAATTTTCCAAAGTGGGCTTGGGATTCTTTAAATAGGAAAAAAATAGAATAAAACTTCAAAGAATCTTAATAATGAAAAAGCAATTCAGGCAGGAACAGGTCACATAAGGCCTTAAACGCTAGGTTAAGTAGTGTGTATGTGAGTTATCCAGCACTGAAAAGCTACTGTGGTTTTTAAGCAAAGCAAGTGGGGTATCACAGGACACGCCAGGGCGGTGGGAAGGATGGGTAAGAAAGGGGCTGAGACTGGAGACAGGGAGACACAGGAGGGAACTGTTTGAGGCCAGGTACAAAAGGATGGACTGAGTCAGTGTGAGCATGGAAAGAAAGAGCTAATATGGGCAAGGCTGAAAACCAAGCACTGGTGAGTTCTGGTAACTGATTCAGTATGGAAGAAGAAGGAACCAGAAGTGATACAGGGCTTTCCTTAGCTAGGAGAATGGTCATACAGTTAGGTGGCATACGATTCTCTGTTCTCTAAGAGCGAGCTCCGGCATGAACACTGTCCCACACACCTTGTTTTCCAGTTGAGAAGCTAACTTAGTTATTTTCTTCAATATTGTAAAAGTTGGATAATAATTACCACCTCTGTGAGATTGCAAGGGAGAGAAAGCAAAACAAAACAGAAACTCCTTTCAAAAGCTGAAGACCGATCACAAGCTTCAGCAATGTCCAAGAGGCTTCCCCTCAGAGGCAGCATACCCTAGGAGCTTGACAATTCTGCTACGTCATCTAGTAGGTGCAACGCACCATAGAGCGATTGATCAACTCCTGCAAAACTTGGTGAAAGTTTCAGATAAAAGGGAAATTTTCATCTTTATGGAAGAAACTGCTAAGCTTTCTTCCTTGATTTGGAAAAAACAGTATTTGGGGGTTTTGCGGTCATTGCTATTAACTGCCACACATTTCCTTCTTGGGAGTATCAGTGTCTCCAAGCATTGTCTTATAATAGGCACAGGTAATGTAACACTGAGAAATTCTTAGAAAGCAAACCTTTGTTAAAACAGAGTTACATACTGAAAATTATCCTTAAAAATACTTTTTAGCATCAGAATTAAAGGCTACCTCTTCCTAAGTCCTTAGTAGCAGCAGTAATCCTCTTTTCTGAGTCACCAAAATGGTAGCTAATAGGAGAAGCCCTCCCAGATAAGAAGAGGCCTCAGCACCGGCACCAGGAGGTGAATCACCTATCCATTGTAGAGAAGAGCTCTTAGCCAAATTAAAGAAGACTCTAGGACCAACTGGCCAGTTTTACAGAAAATAATATACAAGGAGTGAAAGGGGGAAGGAAAAAAGCCATGCAATAGATTCGTGGCCTCACATACCTGGCATCAAGGAACCTTGATCTTAAAATCATAACTGCTTCACAAGTGCTTTGTTTGAGCTGCATCTGAATGGAACTAAATTTTCGATGGATGATGCCCACCATTCTTTCAATCTCTTTTGGGGAAATGGGACGTGTTCTACTCTGCTCTCGGAGAAGGTTCATCACATGTGTAGTGAATTCATTACATGCCTGTAAAGGGGGGAAAAAAAGTCACTCCTTAGGAATCTGGTATTTTATAGTATCATACCCAAACATTAACATCTAAATTTCCACTTCATTTGCAATTGCCAATGGTATTATGCGGTGGGGGGGCGGTGGTGGAATGAAAGCTAAGACATTTGTCAAATGGCGGGGATAGTCAGATGCGGCAGCGAGAATTCTGAAACTACGAATGGCCCAACATGCAAAGGAGGCAGAGCCCTCGACTGTCCTTCCGTCCACCCTTTTCCCAGTCCCAAAATGAGGTTTTCCCACTGGAGGACACACTCTACCAACTCCTATGTATAAATATGAATTGTCAATACTAAGCACCTCCTGTTTTTCTCTGGGATTTTACATATATTCAGCAAATGTTTAATGAAGGGCAAACTCTTCCCGATGCTATGAAGGTAGAGAGAAATGAGCAAGATGTGCACTTGGTCTTTAGTATGATAAAATACATATAAGAAAATAATTCTCAAGCAAGCAGTCTGTGCAAAGTGTCACCGGAAGATAGGATTAAGGGTTTCCTAAGTTCCAAGGAGGGAGTATTCTCATCTGGAGGCAGAGAAATCATCAGGCTTCATGGCAGAGTGACATTTGGGCTTCGAAGAATGGGTACGACTTTTGAAAGGTGGATAAAGGTGAACATTAGGAAGAATGCTAGGCACAAGAAAAACCCTGGAGATAATGATAGGTAGCAAGTTCAGAGGATGAGAGAAAATGTAGAGGAGAAGAGGGATTCAGGTCCATGGAAGGACATCAAGGGCCTTGGATGACAAGGAAGCCACTGTCCTGGAATAATTTGGCTTTGGGGTGGGCCTTATTGGTAGATATGAGCCAGCCGTGGAAGATGAGTAAAGCTACTTTACTCTTCAGGGCAGGTGCAGCAGGAAAACAAGGATCAGACTTGGGTCTCAAACTTTTAAGTTAACAACCCTCAACCCCTCTTTCAGTTCACGTGTATTGTTTTAAATCGATAAAACCAAGTAATGGGGCCTATGCTGAAATCTACTACTGCTTTGGTAAATAAAGCACCAGTCTATACCCTTGGATAAAAAGAACATCTTCTGGCATTTTCATTAAAAAGGCAAGACAGAGAGATTCTGAATCTTATTGCACAGATGCCCCTGGTAGGGCGAGCAGACAGAACAATCATTGATCACGGCAAGACATAGTTTGAAGCTGTAATAATGTCCACTTCCCTACAGATATCCTGAACATTGCTCACATACAGCACATGATGGTTTTTCTAACTGCTCATTAGAGAACTAACCTTTCAAGTAAGTACACTGGGTGTTTCAGTTACTCTAAGCTTTACGGAGCTTTCCTATACATATTTCTAAGTGAGGTAAAATGAATCTTGCTTATCAGTTAAAGGGTGCTTTTTTCTCTCCCCCATATGTTTTAAGTCTTAAGCAATTTAAGCGAGTAGCCACCCTGTGTTACACTTAACAGGAATCTTCAGAGTGTAGAACTGTGCAGTTGAGACAGACAGTCGGCATCCAATAAGCATCAACTGACTGGTCAGTTGTATTACAGTTCAAGAGTAATGTTGATTAGTATCTGTAAGTATGTTATCCCTGCAAGAATTCTCCACTTGCAGCCATGGATAAGTTTAGAATGTCTATGACTCCCTGAAATCTTATCCAAGCTGTATGCAGATGTGTAACACCTGAAGGGACAATCTGGGGAGTTTTGCTTTCTTTTCAGATTCTTAGCCAGTTAATAACTAAAAAAGGCTAAGAATTATTGTCCTAGGTTATTACGCAGTAAAATGTTAAAGAACCGTGAAGCTCTAAAATCTTAAGTTCTTTCTACCTTTAAGGAAACCAAAATAAAAATAAACTTAAGATTGTCCCCCAATACACTACTTACCCTACCTTAGGCCAAACTGAATATAAGTGGTCATCATGCCAAGAAATATTTGTACATATTTTTTTTCTTGCACTTTCTCTAAAGAGATGTTCATATAATTTCAAAATTCTGTAATTTGACAAACTCTCACACTCTGTTTTCTCTGTGATAAAATGAAGAAACCTAGACCAGCACCATGTACCCACACAGGGATCAGAAAGTATGTGCTTCTATAGCTAGTTCCAGAGAATGTCAATAGATGGTCCAAAAGTACAGCATGTTTGGAAAATGCTGAGTTAACCAAAATTTTCAAAGATTTTTGTCTGTTTGTTTTTGCAAGACTCCTCAAGACTAATATGGCAATATGCAGAATAAATCTTTAAGGGGGAATGGGAAAGCCAACTTTCCCCAGATAAATTAGGATACAAAAATCTCTTTTCTCTAGAGCAGTGCTACCCAAAAGAAATATACTGCAAGCCACATATGAAATTAAAAAACAAAACAAAACTCCAGCAGCCACATTAAAAAAATAAAAAGAATCAGGTGAAATTAATTTTAAAAATATATTTATTTAACCCACTATATGAAAACTATTAACATTTCAACACATATTCAGTATTTTAAAAACATGGCTAATGAAGAATATTATGTTATTTGTGGGGGGCACACTTTCTAATCTGGGACATTTGCATATCTCAGTTCAAACTACCCAGATTTCGGGGTTCCTGGGTAGCTCAGTGGGCTGAAGCTTCTGCCTTCGGCTCAGGTCATGATCCCAGGGTCCTGGGATTGAGCCCCGCATCGGGCTCTCTATTCAGTGGGGAGCCTACTTCATCCTCTCTCTCTGCCTGCTTCTCTGCCTACTTGTGATCTCCATCTATCAAATAAGTAAATAAAATCTTAAAAAAAAAAAAAAAGCCAGATTTCAAGCGCTCAATTACTCCCCATGGCTAGTGGCCACCAGACTGGATAGCACAGCTCTATGGCATCTTGCAGACTCAAGTGCTAAGAAAAACTCTTTGGGAAACCACATCCTAAGTAATCTTTGATGTTTCTTTCTCAATTCTTCCCCACCATGCATTCACACAAACACACGCAAAAAAGACAGTTTCATTTACGAATGTCCTTGGTGAAGCAAGAGAAATTCTTCATGTTATTACATCTCAACCCTTCACTACATCTGTAAAATTCTGTGTGACAAAATGGGAAACAAACAAAAAGCACTTCTACTGCACATCAGTGGTTGGTTATCTTGAGAAAAAGCATTTGTGCGACTGTTTCAGTTGTGAGCTAAAGCTGCTTTTTTCATGGAACACCATTTTTTCAAAAAGCAAAACCAATGAATTATAATTATTCAGACTTGGGTATTTGCCGATATTCTCTCAAAAATGAAGTGTGTCTGCCATGTCAAGTCAAAGCGCTGACAGTAAGTAGTGTGTATCGTAACAAAATTTGAGTTTTCAAGTGAAAATTAGAATTTTGCAAAACTTGCATCCACCATTGTGAGCTTCACAGTTTCCCAGTCGACTTTCTGATTAGCTTGGTGTTGCTACTCTTAACTATATTTTGGTATCATAAAATGAAATGTGTCAACACTGGAAGATGGACATAACTCAGTGAACCAGTATTTTCCAAATGATCAATGCATGATGTTACAAAAACACCATTCGAAGTGCATATTAGACCAATGGACTTTAAAGAAACAGAGTACAAAGACTTAATTGATATGGTTTCAACTCCACATTATAACTAACTTTTAAGGAATTACAACTTGTCAAGTTTTGGTGTAATATCAAAGAAGAAAGTCCATAGCTATCTGAAAAGGCTATTACCATATACTCCTGCCTTTTCCAATGCCATATCTGTGCGAGGTCAGATCCAGAAACCCTTTGTGTACTTCAACCACATGAGAGCAGACTGTCTGCAGAAGCACGGGTAAGATCCAGGTGACTTCTACTGAGCCCAATATTAAAGAGTTTGGCAAGAATGTAAAAACAGAATCATTATTCTCAATAGATGCTGAGGTTTGGGGGGAAATACAGGTTTTTACAAAAATGTTATTTAGGTTAACATATAATGATTTATTATTAGTTTAAGATTAATTAATAAATACTTTCAATTTTTCTGTTTTGATTTCTCTCATAATAAATGTTGACAGATAAAATCCACCCAAAAAAAGCTCTTAAGGGTCTTTAATAACTTATAAGAGTCTAGGTTTTAAGACCCAAAACTTTTGAGAATCACTGTATTGGACGAAGGAAGCATTTTTAATTTGCACATGTAACATCGTAAATTCCTAAAAACCTAGCTCACACATTATGGTAACATATATCTTTGACAGGGTGTACGACATGATAAATAATCCAAAACTCCTATGTGAATGATACCTGAGATGTTAGCTCTCTTAAGTTTTTCTCTAGCTGCATTTTAATCTCTCCAGAAATAATGTTTCCCTATGGTTTCTAGGAAGCATGTAGGGGGACAAGGGTTAAAAGCAAAAAGTTTCTGCATCTAAAAACTCATAATTTCCTAAAACATTTGCTGAATGTCTCACAACTTATTAAGTGAACTCATCTATGAATGCAAATGCTGATTAGCAATTTGGCAATAGCCCAACATTCACAGAATTCACATAGCTTTTCTTTAAACCAGTAGTTCATACATGATTAATTAGAACATCTCATTTATGTAGTGTGCACTTTAGCTCATTACTCTAAGTAAAATTCGTTAAGTATTTACATTTAGATAATTAAAATCTGGGTACACCCTTAAGAAAGATGCATACACTTTAGGCAAAGTGATTTTTTTCCTTTATACCACTGAAAGTAAATTACAGCCTCATTTACAGAATCATCTGTAACCAGTTTCACAGCAGAGCACAGTACTGCCTCATCTTCTAGTCCTTAAAAGGTATATATTTTTTAAACATATAAATGCTATGAGAATGATCAAATGATCGCAGAGTTGTTCTGAAGGGCCACCCAACCACATACTAGCATCAATGCCATTTTTAATATGGGAGGTTCGCTTTAAACATTTATCACAATCTCTGTCATACCTATAAGACTATACTATTGAAATAGACATTGGAGAAATTTTTCATTGCCTTATTATTTTTCCAAGTGAAATTATCAGTTAAAATTTTTCTAGTCATCAATGTCCACGATACAAACATAGAAACACCTTGCTTAATCGGAACATTCAGGGAATAAGAGTTTTGACTCCTTGAATTTTCTGATTTAAACTAATGGCAGAAACCTCTTTTTCTTTTGGTCTAGCTGTTGAAAGCTAACTAGGATGCATTTTTGTGTTTTAAAACACATATACCAATAACATAGTTCCATGAACATAAAATATGAAAAGCTTCATCTGAAAAAATATTTTCAACCAGCTCTTATTTATGAGAATTTCTCCTTGCCATTTGTTCCTTTCTCCTTAATAATCCAAAACCAATTGAAGATGTGAAATACGTGATTTATAATAATCATTTTAATGATATTTGTTGGCTGGTAAAACTGTCTCCTCACTATCTGTACACATTTCATTTATCCTCAAAATTAAAGTTTTCAGGTCTGCTAAACTTCCAGGTTTGTTTGACTTTGTTAAAGTTTCGTTTCCTTTGTGGTGGTGCTTTTTTTTTCATTGTGAATTCAAAATACAACCCCTTCCTTGCCTGTAAATTCACACCATTGAATGTAAACATATAAAATCGGATAGTGAGCAAGCACTAATTTTAGAAGAAACTTTAAACTGGGTCAGTGATCAGATCTAAAAACTGAATTGGTCTTTTGTAACCATCTAGAGAAGCTGACTGCAATCAACCGATCATGATACCCCATTCTAAAATCTACTTGTCAAAGAAAGAATAAATCTCCATTAAAAGTTATTGCCTCTCAGGGCAGCTGGGTAGCTCAGTGGGTTAAGACTCTGCATTCGGCTCAGGTCATGATCTCAGGGTCCTGGGATCGAGGCCCTGCTGAGCAGAGAGCCCGCTTCCTCCTCTCTCTCTCTGCCTGACTCTCTGCCTACTTGCCATCTCTCTCTGTCAAATAAATAAATAAAATCTTAAAAAAAAAAAAAGTTACTGCCTCTCAAATTTGCATGTATCTGTTCTCTAGATGTCTTTATAACCTTGCAAGTAACTCTAGTCCATTATCATAGATTTTGTATTTATGGAATGCTTATTAAAGTAACAAATTCTTCTTGTTTTAGAATAAAAGGCAACATTTAAAGATATTTTTTCTAAACCAAGTAGAATGAGCCCAATATGAGTAAGGAATAGCCACAAAGAGGAAATATCTACTGTATCTCAACACCTCTTACCTAATTGCATGATTTAGGGGACTATCTCATGAAGGGTTTGTAAGGAGTATATTATATATTTTAAGCTCTTTGCATAGAATCTAGAACAGAATACCTAATAAATGGCAGTTATTGACGATGAAAATGGCAATTATATGAAATTCATATTTTGTATATGTTAGCTATTCTGCAAACAGTCCCTACTCTGATTACTTAATACAGTAATATAATCATGCCTTCCTACTGCCTGAATAATACAGAAAGAAGTTGAAAACAAAAGAATATTCAAATATAAAACAATTCATTTTATTAATCAAATGTGTGGTCAAAGATAAATTTGGTATGTAGAAGTAATAAAGTAGAAACTTGGAGGGAAAAAAGGGAACACTCACACACTTTTTTCAGCCAAGGAAAAGACCCAACATGAAAGCTGACAAGAAGTAAAACTCTTCCCTTGGAAGCAGTGAAAGACAAAGCCTTGCTTGGGAAAATGAAATACAGAGTTTCCGTCAGCTTGGACCCTTTTGTCCTTCCTGCTTAACTCTTAAGAACAAATAGCAAAAAGGGAATTAGGAATTTTGGGGCTACACAACCTCTAAGGTAATAACATCAGCATTTTTTAACCTCATAAAAGTAAAACTCCTTTAAAGGCAAAGGGGATTTTACCAGCAAATCTGAGCACATAAATGTTGAGATCCTCAAAAAGCACAAGGACATGCCTTCATGATGGTTTAGATTCCACATTCATTCTCCATTCCCCCAATAATTAATTCCCTATAATCTGAAAGTCCTCTAGTAGCTAAATGGTACCTGACTGGTCTTGGATACATTCGGTGTGCATGCTTGGCTCAATGTTTCCCCTGATTTGAGGTGAATTCAAAAGACATCTGTGAACTCAGAAAGCAGGTTCTCAGATGCTTGGGGAGGGTTGGGACCCTTACAACACTTTTGCCTTCAGCAAAAATGTATTTCAATATAATTATAGTAGATAGCTTTCAATATGTCATCTCTATTATAGCAGCTGTAAATTATGGAGTGAATTGCCTGTGTACAAGCATTTCTTCTGGTACAAGCGAAGTGGGAGAGCTGCACAGGACGTGATATATCTTTTTCTTTTTAACTGAGAACAAATGTCTAAGTCAAATTTCATTTGCAAAAACTGATGTGTCCATTTCCCTTTGGTAGAGAGGTGGGGAAGTCAAAAGGCCTTGAATTGTTAAAAACGGGGTTCCCAGGACCTCCGGTTCAAGTTCATTAGGAATTCCCTTATTTTAATAGTTGGACCTTTAATCCTAAGAGCATATTTGAAAGGTATAGTAAAAGCATTCTTCAAAACTTGTAGCTAATCAACAAAAAGACAAAGAAGGAACCAGGGTTTTTTTCCTAGCTAAAGAGAGAAGCAGTACACCCCAAAGTATAAGATAGTTGCTGCAAACTTCAGAAAATTATATATCCCTGTTGGGTGTCAGGATCAACAAAAGAAAAGTGAAATATAAAATTTTTTTTTGAAAAGTGAAAAAGTTTTGATTCATTTTGGGTGGTAGTAATATTCAAGAATCTTATTCTACTCTATATTCTAGGCCTTATATTTCAAAAGTGTTTGTAAGTGACTTTAGATGGTTATCACCAAAAATCATTATATCTGAGCCTATGTAATGAAGACACAAGATCAAAGGACATTTTCTGGAGGAAAAAAAGGACAGGATTTTAAAGACCGTACCATTCCTAAAACACACATATAAAACTGAGCCTTGCAGCTTGGATTTAATTTTGCTCAAACTATAGCTCTCTAGTCTGCTTAGCTTTGTAAATGTGGCTGTGTTTATAAGGTACTTTAATTTACTGCAGTGGTAGTGTTTGTTAATTTTATGGCAATCTAAATCTAAACAGGCTTCAGATACATTTTTATTACTGCTTCACTGCAAAACACAGTAGAGTGAATAGTTCTAAGATTCCAAAGTATTTGTTTCTTTCAGTAAAAGACTCAACGCAATTTTCTGATGAAGCCACTGCCTTAACATGTATGTTCTTCCTATTATTAATAAGCTCTGTCACTCAGAATACTCATGCTTACTTTTAGGAGGAAAAGTATAATTTCTGGAAAGTCATTAAAATAGTTGTTTTTTCCTTCTCTACTCTGATCCCACTCTAAACACAAGTCGACATGAGCGAATGAGAGAAAACCAGAATGTACTGAGTTATTTTCCAATTCTATATAAGCAGCAGCACAATTCAGTGGAAAAGGAAGGCATATTGTCAGAAATTGACTTCAATACCTGATTCTGACACTAACTAGATGTGTGACACTGGACAAATCTTTCAACCTGAGTCTCATTTTCTCATCTATAAAATGGAAATTTTAATGCCACCTATCTTGGAAATGCCACCCTTTCATCTCACTTAGTTCTGCTTAGCCCTCCTAGTAGCTCCAAAGCGTATCCCTGGAAGGTCTAGGCCAGTTAGAGCCCACAACTTGTATCCCAAAGACTTGGGAAAAAACAATTGACTATCTTATATCAAAACTCACTGATCAAATAACTTAGGAACTACAGAGAGAAAAGCTATAAAAGCCAACCCCACAGAAACTCAAGTGAATTAAATGCTGCTATGCTGTTTCTAAAACAATTCAGAACCTACAGAAGGAAATCTGTAAACTGAAATTCTGTTAATCAGCCAACCAGTCATCACACTCCATCTATTAATTTGTCCAGAAAACTATGGCAATATCAAATGGATGTATTTTTCCTTCAGAGAGTGTAAAAAATGAGCAGGGAAATATATATTTAAGTGGTTTTTATTAGGTTACTGAATATATCTAGAAATAAGATTCATTATTACACTTTAAAACTCATTACTTCTGAATATATTGAATCCAAAAAAATCCAAAAGAACATACTACAGATTAACTTTCAAAGAACCTGTGTGTATTCTTAAAGCAAAAACAATCCCAAATAAATCAAAACAAAACCCCTGGTGACACTGATTGATGACAGCCTCACCTGACTTCCAACAGCGCAAGGGAGAGAAAAAAGGAAGCCGGTATGAAGAAACTTGGTAGGAGACAGTAAGGGAACCGCCTTAATTCTTTATCCAAAAAGTCGGGTCATTTCGCCCCTAATACTATGGATCTTTCCATGCAAGGTGAATAGTGGTATTTATTTAGTAAGTATGTATAGATATATTTAACATAAAGTTATGCAATTAAGATTATACTACAAATTGGAACCATTTTCTTCTGTTTATGCTCAGGGCAACTTTTTCAATCAAGACTTCTTTTGTTCACTCTCAATTATTCATATGTCAAATCAGAAAGCTCCATTTTTTACGTGTACATATATAAGATAATTTTTCCAAAATTCTTATTTGCACTTCTTCTACTGAAAATGATCCCTATGAATGAGGCTAGAGATATAGTTTGAGATTCCAGAAAGTACTATGCAGGATGAAAAAAAGGCAGCAATATCTTATAATATTAATTTATATTGGATTTTAACATCAAGCTACATAAACTTTCTACCCTCCCTCAAAACACACTCACCTCTGGAACAGAGTCCAACATTTGCTTAATACCACCATATCCAGAATATTTGAGAAGGCAATGAAAAAAATAACATATACAACTGAAACTATGCAGGGAACTCAGAAGAAAAACCAGTAATAAAACTGGCCAGGATGCCCACATCACATTAAAGTGTCTGGACTTCATGAAGTGTCTGGCTATGCAATGAAGTATTTGCTAGTGAAACGATATGATGCTTAAGACTTGCTTTAAAATAGCCCGCCAAAACCAAAACAAGGTGTGTGTGTGTGTGTGTGTGTGTGTGTGTGTGTGAAAGAGAGAGAAACAAGCAAAATAAGACTGGCAAAATACTGATATTATGCATCTGGGTGATGGGCATCTAGGCAGAGCTCTATAAAACTGCAAGTACACAACTGTTTTTGACCTAAAGCTTGGCAATTTCACCCAAGTCAACGTAATAATATTCTCTTTATTTGGGGGTACATTTAAATATTTCCATAAAAATGTTTGTTTGTGTGTTTGTTTGTTTTTAAATTACCTGCTAGTGAAAAGTCTGTCAAACTAAACAGGTTTTTAGGTTGAAACTAACAATAAAAATAAGTTGAAAATGAACTACCAACATTTTTCATGATTTCATTGAATCTAAGACTTCTTTTTCCCACCTTTTAACATCTTTGTGAAGTATGGAACATACTACAGTCAACAGCATGTTACAGTTCAGTTGGGTAGTGTTAACTTTTTTCTTGGTGGTACATAAACAATGACACAGCTTAAAATTAAAGATAGCTTAGATTCAATGAAGTATGTTTGACGTAATTGCTGAGGACAGCATTTTTAATCCTCATCCCCTATCTACTCAGGAATTTAGCACACAATGCCCAGTATTCTCTGCTCCAAGGTATCTATAATTATCCTAGGAGTCTCCTCTTCTGAGAGAAAGGCCAGAACCTGCTTACTTTGTGCCAGTAGCTCCCTCCCCTACAGTCTGGCACAGTCCATCAGAATTAATTCCTGGGAGGATTCTGGAGCTCAGAGCACAAGAGGAAGAGCTCCCTGTGCAGTGCTTCCCTTTAAAAGTTGTTAGAACTCATGAACAAGGCCAGTGTGTAAATGTTAATTATCCAGTGCTTTGAAGGGCACCAAGCAGCGAGGTTAGAGGGGAAGGATGGTTGCAGGTGTGGTAGTAAGGGCACGGGAATGTGAGGAATGAATAAAACTAGAACAAGTAGATGGGACAAAATAGGTTTCCCTTCACCTCTGAAATCTCAAAGGGACTTTATTTCATGAATCCAACAATCCACTTGGGTTTTTGCATTGACCTTATTTATTTCACTCCTTGTGTTAACACCTACCCCTCACAGCCCTCAGAATCGGTTAGCGCAGTCTAATAGAAGAGCAACAGAGGGTTTGTGCAGGACTATGAGAGTGGCGGCTGCTGACCTGTTCATATTTCTCCAGTTCTGTGTGATAGATTTGTCTGATCTGGGTCAATTTGGCTCTGTAATCTGAGTGTTCAATAGAGTTATCTGAAGAACCTCCAGAGGCTGCCGCGGCTGCAGCTGCTGCCGCCGATCCCCCACCTTTCTCAGGACCTGAAACCCCTTCTGCCAAAAGCATATTGTCCAGTCTCATTAGCTGGGGATCGGGAGGGTCCTCCTCCTGGGCTCCTCTGATGCTGAGACCTTCAAGGGAAGAGAGAGACAGAGAGAGAAGAAGCGAGAAACAGGACAAATCGTGTGAGTATTTTTGTTTATTTGAGAAAATGATCAAACAACATCAGTGTACTACGATTCATGCTGAGAATTTCTTTGTTCACATTCATCAATAAGCATAAGTATGAAAACTCTTTTCAAGAGAATATTTACATGCATCCCAGAATTTCTATTATTACCTCCTTTTAATTATCCTAGATTGGATCCCTGGAAAAAGGTAACCCTGGCTTCTCAGAATACACTAACATCAATCTTCCCAAATTTCAAGGATTTAAGCATAAAATGAGAAGGGGTTAAAAAATTTGGGATTTTGAGAAAGGAAAAAAAATAATAATCCCAAGGACATAAACAAACACATCTAAAGGTAGTTATTTTGCTTCTCTGTACGGCTGGAGAAACAGAATTTGAAATCCCAAATCCCATAGAATAACTGATTCACAAACTATATACAAAAATTAGAAAACAAACAGGATTAGATGGGAGTTTCCATTGTGTAATTTCAGGGGGAGAAAGAAATTCATACATCATGAGGTAATTAGCTATGCTTTAAAAATATATATTAGTGAATGAATATGTTAACCAATTGCCTGTAAACTGTGAAATCAGGACCCTAAATAGAGTATTAAAAATGTACCACTGGAATGGCAAACAGTAGTCTCAATCTAATTTTGCTTTTAAATCAAGAACTTCCTAAGTGATGCCCAGTCAGCAACCTCATCTGAGAACTATAGATCACAGCTGACAATTCATAGGTTTAATCAGGTCACATAGGCTTTCTGCCAAGATGTTTTCAACAACACAGAAGACAAAGTTTTAAAATAATTATCATGGTATAAAAAGCACTGGAGTCATGACAGCTCAAAATCAGCATTTTCATTAATGTGTAACATAATCTAAAATATCCCAGCCCAATTAACCTCTGTAAATCTGTTTAAAAGCAGGCTCCCCACACTAGTTACAAGGCATCCTGGGGAAGAGGGAGGCGGGGAAGTTGGCATCTTGCATGTCTGCGTTTGGATTCTGCCTTTTTCGTCTGTGGCTGTTGTTGTTTATCCACAGTGGTGCACACTCTTGTGTCTAGTGTAACTTACATGACAGTAACATCTATAAGCTGCCAAGTACTCAACTGAGCACCAGCTCCGTGATTTTATATGCTAACCTAAAACTACCATCAATTCTTTTAAGAACAGATTTCATTCCTAGATGTCCTGAATTACACCCACAGCATGACAGAGCTCTTGGTTGTCTTAACGCAAATGCACAACTTTAATTTCCTCCCTCAAAACACTCTAAAGCTGTCACTTTCATTTAAAAATATACTTCAGAATAATTTCAACTGGGTAATAAAACTAACTCACAATAATTTAAAATTATATCTGTTGCCTGTTCAGAGTCAAATAAATAAGGTCTGAAAACTGTAATATACTAAGACAATAAATTCATTTAGGGAACCAGAAAGTTAGGAAACTCTCTTAAATAAGATAAAAGCAGTATCAGTATCAACATTGCTGATAATTAAAAATAGAAAAACATGTATTTGCTATTTCTCCTAGATCTGGTAAATACTGGCTATGCTGGCATTTTTAATTTAACGTCTTTAATTTTCTTCCCTTCTAATTCACTTTGTTAGATGTCAAAATCTCGTGTCCTCGACATGCCTGTAGTTCCACATACCGTTTTCTGTGCATCTGGCATGCAGTGAGGACTCACTGACCAGCCTCTTCTCTTGCACTCTGGGCTCGGGTTCATTTTATATTATTTGTCGGGAGGCCCTTAAGTTTCTCCTTTTTCAACTCAATTTTTGCTCACACTTTTGTGTGCTCACTATTTCTCTTTTGTATTTATACAGACACCGGTGATTCTCCTGGAGACGTGGGCTTCTTTTTTTAATCTACCTTCAAGGTCCCTCCAGGTTTCCAGTTTTCTCCCTCATATTTATACATACTGATCTTTTTCCTATGGTTATTTGGTGAAGTTCTTTAATAGTAGATGAACATCCATAGTCAAAATTATTACACTTCCCTGCACAAGTGTGGCAGTACAGTGACTTAAAACACAAGGAAGCAGACTATAAGGGAGAGAGAAGAAGGAAATTCATCAGGAAGAAATGCAAAGACATGGCACTTTTATACATTGCTAATAGGTATATAAACCAATACTACCACACCAACAGGAAGCAACCGTTAAAGTCAACAGTAGTGGACACAAATAAAAATAAGTATGTATTTTTAGCTGGTATACCATTTTCCCT
>NC_045625.1:9157500-9215000 GCF_009829155.1 Mustela erminea
GCAGAATGAGATCACCATGGCACTTTCATTTCCTGTCTTGTCAGTTAAGATCACTGCCATGCTGTGAATGGGATAACACTGCACTGTGGCGCCTGCTCCTTCTAACACAGAGGGCATCGTGTGTGCTGCTCCACACAGCTGCTTCCCCCACTACTCTATTTTCTGGAAGACCGAATCTTCTGGACTTTGATAAGTTCCTCCTAGACCCAGGTCATAACACAAAATGTTTCTCCCTAAAAGCAAGTTTTTATTTCTTATGTAGGTGACTTTAACAGTGATTAATCTGATAATCCAAAACATGGTTAATACTTGCGTATCCTTCTATTGTTTAGCCTAAAATTTCTCTATGTTCAAACTTCAACATGTATTAAAGTATACATGTACATGCCAAACAGCAAGCTGTATCTTTTATATTCTCTCTCACTAGATTTGTAAATAATTTTATAGGGCAGATGCCATTATCCTCATTTATAGATGAGAAAACCAGACTTCAAAAGGGTTAGGTGACTTGCTCAAGATCACGTGGCTAATAAATATGAAAACAATGATTCAAAAACAGATCTGTCTTCCTTCAAGTTCAGGGTTTCACTATACCTCACACACCTAGAGAAATACTGGATTTTAAGGGTACTTTACAACTATAAAAAATGAGCTACACTACTGGAGAATATACTACCTTACAAGAGAATATGGAGTCACAATGGCCTGGATTCAAATTCTGCCTATTACTTATTAGGTCCCTCTGGGGGCAAGTCTTCTAGTTCATTCTCCATAAATAGAGATACTAGCAACTCAAGAAATCATTATGGAGTTTAAATGGTATAAAACATGCAAAATTACCTAGAACAGTATGGAGCACATAATCATCACTTTAAATATAATACTGGCATTCACTTTAAGTCACAGAGACTGGAATCTGTTTTTATTAAAATACTACCTCTCCCAAAGTCAAAGAACTAGTTACAGAATTCCAAAATATCATCTGTGATAATGAAACATTACCAAAACCCATGCCACGGTTATATATTTAAAAAAAAAAAAAAACCACAGAAGTTTTGCTATCTTCAAATATAATATAAAACAAATCTGTTGTGTAATTAAAACTTTTATCTGAGTTCTGGTAGTGTTCGCTACACAGTGAAATCTAACCGAAGTTGTTCTTTTCTTTTCTTTTTCCGATCTGGTATTTTTTATGTAACAGAATTTCTTTGTCAATTGTGTTGCTGTTATTTTGCAAAATATTTTAACAGTGCGTGGCTTTATTGCTTTTTGTTTTCTCAATTTGTATGACCCAAGTATCTGTTTCCTTCTTTCTCTCTCTCGTGATACTTTTACTCTCATATTGCTTCTGGTAGCAGAAGGGCACTTTGATGCATGTTGATGATGAAACACTCATGATAGTTGCCCATTATTAGTGGTCTCTGGCCACAAGCTCCAAATAAACTTGGAAATCTAGAGAATGGCCATGTGTAGGGGACCACAGGAAAAGTAAACTGAGCCATTTATTGGTCCTGAAATAAAGACTCTTCTTCCTGTGAATTTATCATTATCAAGTTTAACTGGCCACACAGTATTTTGTTAAAATAAAATAAAATTACACCAAAGTTATATATCTTCTCAATTACTATTTTGGAAATCCTTAAGCAAATATTCACAGATAAAATATATGGTATTTTCAAAAAACTATACATGTAATCCATACATGATGCAAAATTTTTGGTCAGAATCTGGGGAGAAAAAGGGTCCTTTTTGCATTCATAATTTTTCTCAAATGAAAATACTAGATCCCAGTTGAAATTTAAAATACCTATATGAGGTTGTGTATTTTAAGGTGATCAGTAAACGTCATTCAGATATTCCTCATGGCAGTAAGAATCCTGCCCCTATCAGATAATTAATCTTGTGCTTATCTTTGTATTCACTTCCTTTGCTTTTGCTGCAGCCATCTTCTCTTTTCTCTAAAATGTTCAAAAGTGAATAAAAATAAAAAGTCAGTTGACTTCATTATGAATAGGAGATACCCACTTGTTCCCTGTTTCCCCTTATAGCAAGAAATGTCCACTTCATTGTTTCTGTAATGCCAAATTACCTTGATGCACAGGCCTGCTCAAAACAGCATGCTAGTAAATACTGCACGAGGGTCACTGGCATTCTCAGTACATTCCAATGTAACAGCACGGCATAAAGTTTTATCTGTATTATTATAAAGGACACAGGCTCAGTTTTATTGAAAAGGCTTTGTGAAGCATGGCATGATTATAGGAAACATGGACTTTACTAGAATTTCCATATGATTTTACCTTTAAGTGGGCTGGCTCTTTAATATAAATATAGCATCTAATTAATGACTGAAGACGGGCTCTATATTTTTACCTAATATTCATCTGTATGCATCTCTTTTGCAGAGTGTATATTTTGCTTTAACTACTGTAGATGTTTCAGTCAATGATGAACTTCGAAAAGGATATTTGTGCTTCTCATGGTCGGTCGTATCACATCCATCACTCTGTTCCATTAAAAACCATGTAAGTGTCTGAAAAGCACGACCACCCACATGGCACGCAAAGGACAATGGCAGAAAAGCTTGAAAGCATCTTCCAAGCAGCAAATCACACAAACAAGACCTCTTTGTTAATAAGGCATCCATTTACTTACAAATAATCAAAATAGCATATTTTTAAATACAAATTACAAAAAGTGGCTGGCTTGACTAATAAAACACAACATTCTAGTGTAAGTTGACTGATAGTTTTTTTCACAAACCATGTATGTATTTTCTAGTGACCTATTAAATAAAATCTTAACCAAAAAGAATCTGTCTATATCTGGACCTGTATCTGGACCTATATCTATAGATCATTGACTCTTTAAGCAAATAACCTAGAACAAAAATATCCAAAGATGTTAAAAGAAAAAAAAGCTACCCATGACTTTCCAAAGCATATTCTAGATTTTGAAATCACAGAGATTTAATCCCCTTCTGGTAAGAAATTAAAGTGAGTCACATTCATTACAAAGACATATTAAAATCAAGGTAGATTGAAAAAAAACAGCAATTAAATATAGTATAACTCATTAGAACAATTAAAAATGTTTCCCCTCCAGAGATGAAAATAAAAGTGTTTTTTTTTTTTTTTTTTCCAATTTAGGGGTACTGAGGGCAGAAAGAGTGAGATAGGACATCTATACAAATGGACATATAAACAATTAATTAGTAAAGTCAATTTAAGGAGGATAAATATTAAGATCCTTTTGAAAGGTATCATAACATAATTACAATCCATTTTTTCCCATTTACTTCGAAGGCAATGTGTAAATGCACATTTCCCCCCATTGCCTACTTATGAAAAAAATGTGTACTATTCAGTGCACTTTTCTGAAAGGATATATATATGTATGCACTAATATAAATATGATTGTAGATTTATATTAACAGTATATAGATTTCAAAATTGCCTAAAGAAACCTGATTTTGAACTGGGTGTTTTAGGTGGTAAACCATGGAAATGTCAACTTTGATTTGAGCTAACAAAAAGGAATTTAGAGGATGGATAAGCTCCAGGACCTTTGAATTAAATGAAAGACCAGGAACACTCCACAGAATGTCTGCAATAACAGTCTCTACAGAAAATTATGAGGAACTACATAAATCCACCCTCTTCCTCTTCACACAGGCTCATTAAAGCTGTACTGACTCTCTGGGCAGCTATAATTCTGCTGACTGATACCCTGGAATCACCCTGTCAATACCCAGTGGTGTGCTGCCTCTCCAACTATCTCTGCCCCTAATATTCCTCTCTTTGATGGGATTTGCTGACCTTTAATCTGATGCTAGTTTACTCTCATCACTGAAGTGTAAGTCGGAGAGCAATAAAACGGCAACCTCACTGATTCAAAAGGGAGAGCTAAAGCCTGCTAACTGTGAATCTAACCTTTCGTAATGGCTCGCTCTTAAAGGAGGAAGCATGAAGTGGAAGGCAGCTAAAACAAACAATGTGTAATGCTGAGCACAAGATTTATTAGAATCCCTTTTGCATGGGTGTTACGAGAGGACAGCAGGGCTGTAAACAAGAGATACACAAATATTTGCAAGGGAGACGAAAGTCCTGGTCAGAACACCCTTCCACGCCAACACTAATCTCAACAAGAACTGTGCCACAGGAAATCAAGCAAGGTTAGATGAACGAAAAAGCCTGCGATTACTCCAGGTGGATGTAAACAATACCGGTGTAATAAAATCATCATTAAAAATAAGATGTTTTTCTGTGATGAAGTACAAGACTCTAATGACTGAAAACCAAAATCTCACGTTCATAATGGGTCCCTGGGAATTCAAGGAGCTTGTGGAAATTAAATGCTTCCAAATAATTTTCAGTATAATTTTAAAGGTAGGATAATAAGACCTCACATTTATTGAGTACCTTCTCGGTGCCAAGCACTGCTGAAAGTGCTTTACCTGTATTAACTCATCTAATCATCCCAACAATTCAAAGAGGGAGGTACTATTATCATGCCCACTTTTATTATCATGAAACTGAGCCATAGTGGTGAAAGCCCACACTTACGGTCACACAATTAGACGGTGAAAAGTGAGAATTTGAACCTAGACAGTCTACCTTTACAGCCTGAACTCTTGACCTCCTCTTATATGTATTATTACTATTATTATTTTTTAAAGGCACCTTATTTCTAAATAGAAACAAATATAGGATTAAATCTGAGAAACAAACTGAGGGTTTTGGACGGTAGGGGGGTGGGTGAACCTGGTTGTATATATTATTTTTTTAAAGAATCTTAAAGGGACGCCTGGGTGGCTCAGTTGGTTAAGCAGCTGCCTTCGGCTCAGGTCATGATCCCAGCATCCTGGGATCGAGTCCCACATCGGGCTCCTTGCTCCGCAGGGAGCCTGCTTCTCCCTCTGACTCTGCCTTCCACTCTGTCTGCCTGTGCTTGCTCTCGCTCTCTCTCTGACAAATAAATAAATAAAATCTTTAAAAATAAATAAATAAATAAATAAATAAATAAATAAATAAATAAAAGAATCTTAAAAGCAGTGTAACTGCCTAAGAGGAACATTTGATACTCTCTTATTTTTAGTATTTTTTAACAAGTTGGTTCTGGAGCAGTTGAAAAACATCCTCACCATAAGACCTTTTGTTCATTTGTGAATGCTCGTTCTTCATGGATGTTTTTGTTTTAACAAGAAACAGTGATTTTGAAAAAATAAAATCAATACTATGTAAATAACACTGTATTATCAATTTTATCATATTTCTCCAAGTTAATCCCTTAAAGATTATCACTAGGTAAATTTTCCAAAAATGCTGTCAATTAGGAATACATGGGCAACTATTAATTCAAAAGCTGAAGTAATAAAGTTCAAATATTTAACATTTTCAAACTGTATTTATACAAAAACCAAATGTATTATTCCATATTCTCAAATAGCAGCCAATTCTGGCCTTTTTTAAATGATCTCAAATTGGTGTCCAGTTTTTAGGACTGATCTCCAGAGATTTCAACTATCTGTCCAACAAGTTTGAAGAGCCACTGCATGAATCACAAATATGTATGTAAAGATCGGTTTTAATATCAACTAGTCGTGCTAATCGAACAAAGCTACTTTTCACCTGCTTACACAAAGACTGAGTGTCTTCCATTATAAATTAATCTGGTAAACAAAAAAAGAAGGATCTTTCAGGTTGCAAAACACATGAATCTATATAAAATATACACTAAATGCCAGAGTGTAAACAAAGCGGAAGTTATTGCATAACAAATCTCTCCTAATCCTCTTGGGGAAAACAGAGTCTGACAGTATTAGGTTCTAACAGGTGCAGATAGCAGAAGAATTACTTATTCATTCTACCAGAAAGAAAAAGGATAATAAAAAGCATAATTTAATTTATAATTTATGTTTACAAGTGTTATTTTTAAGAGTTACAGTCTGCTTTGCAGATTACTTGGTCTGGTTCAAGTTGACATGTTGCATCATAGAACAAGCCTGAAGGGTCTTCACAACATGTACAGTAATTAACACGTCATTAACACATTAACTAATACACATTCAACATCATCAATGTTAATAGCATAATAATTAACTTGTTGTACATAGCACATAGCACCCCCTGGCACTTTTCAAAATAAATTTGGAAAAGCATACCTTCAAATATTTTAAAAGGTAGCAATTCATATTGAAATACTTTCATCAATAAACACCTTTATAGTTGTGCATGTGTGTTGTGTGTGTATTTTTTAAATGAGGCATATTTAGTGATACTACAAATTAAATTCTTATCTGATTTAAGCTGTACTGGCACAAAAATACAAAGAACAAAGACAAGCCTTACTCTCTGAAAGAACTAGTAATACATTAAAAATTTAATACTTGGCAGGTCAAATCTGGATACTCCCTGCAGAAGACAACCAATATTAATGAATCAGACTACAGAGTCATTGTCTGGGATCCCAAAGGAAACAATAATGCGAGTACAACAAATTCTTCTTAGAACAGAAAATCCTGCGAAACTACTCAATAGAATATTGCCAGTCAATGTCCTGATCATATATATGTTAAGCCTTATATAATTTTTTGAATCTGCATGTAAGCTGGATCCGTTTTAACTAAAAATTTACTCTGACTTTTTCAGTGTAGGTCTTTGCAGTAAACATCCTTTTATAAATGTCTTCTCTGCCATTAACCTCTCTCCATACAAGAAATAATCATTTATTGTTTTAGATACAACTTGTTTTATTTCCACAATAGATCTAAAAGATACAAATAAAGCACCTTCTTCAAGAAACAGATGATTTGGGTTTCTCTAACAATGAAGGTGACAGAATTAAAAGAACAGCAAAGAAAAGGCAGAATTGGGTGTCATGCATGGTTTGAACAGGGATCCTACCACATCAGGTAGCTACTTTTCACAGCTGACCTGCAGAACATTGAGTAGTAAACTGATAACAAGAAAAGAGTGCAAAGGAGGAGATAAGCAAAATAAACACATTATAGGCAGTCTACCAGATGAACTCAAGTTAACCACTTCCTGATTATCTTTTTTTAAATACTTTTGAAACTGTTATTAGAAGTAAGACTCTCTGGAAAACATAACTGGTTAGTTGACTCAGCTAACTACTGGGGCCCTGCTATGTGCCAGGCACGTATTCTCCTCCTTTATTTTATATTCTTTTCAGTTTTATCTTTCATGCATTCATGCTTTCATTCAACGAACCTCTACCAAATACCTATTACCTGCACAGCACTATGTTAAAACTTACATACAGTTGTTTAGCAGAAATTATTGATCACTAAGTAACTTCAGATTCCATTAAGAAAAAGCCATTTCAGAAATGCAATTTTAAAGTACAATTTCCCAGATTTTAAATCAATTAACATGCTATCTACTAAAGTTAGTTGTGCAAAATCATCTGTATTCATTTAGCTTTTCATATGTAGTCAAAAAGTTCAGATGCGGAGTAAATACCAGGTAAGGAAATCTATAAATGCCCTCTAAGTAAAAGCATTTATTTAAAAAATGAAATTTATTACTATTCTCTTTATTTATATCACCTTTGAGCTCCTTGGCATTACTGGTGGTAGGAGGTAAATATCACATCAATTTGAGATCAGAAAACCAGTGAAAATACTGACTATGAAAAAAAAGGGTGCTAAATTAAATTATGTTTTCTTCCAGCTTTAAAATTCCACAATTCTAGAATAATGACAAAAATCTAAAATAATATATATAAATATTAAAAATATATAAAGAAACAAAAAATATATAAACTTCTAAAAAGTATTTTAAGCCATCTTTTAGAACAGATTTAAGGACTCTCACCTGGCATCTACTAATAGTTCTCTTGTACTTGGTTGGAGAAAGAATAAATTATAATTTAATCCTTGAGCAACAAAGTATCTCCCTATCGAGTTATTGGCCTAGGGGAAGAATCTGAAAGCAAAATATCCCAATTTTAAGCCTCTAATTTCCCAGGTATTACATTTAAAAATGGTCAGTTACTAATAAAATACATTGCACATTCTGCACATTGCTTGGTGGATGTGTTTCTTTTTGAAAAGTATCAAGTCACATTTGGGGGATTAGTATCATGATATAAATAATATATACACTTGAGTGCACATGACTAGGATAAGACTCATTTGCTTTCACTACATCTCTATGTGGTTTGTTTGGGTTTAAAGCTACCTGCCTGTTGAGGCTACATTGTGGCTGAGCAGAAGCCGTCAGCAGTTTATCCTGGGGTCTTCTGCACCACATACAATTATGCTGGGGTCACCTGGGTTATATAGGAAGCCTGAAGTTTTAAACTGTCATTAGAATATTGCAGCCTGATTTTAACAATACAGCAGTGCTTCTAATGATCTTAAAGGTAATTCACTATTCAGACCCCAAGCAAAAGATGCAAATGTAGCACTGAAAGCTCCTTATTAAATACCCACAGGCTACATCTCTGTACAATAAGTGGTCCAGGTCTTTTTAGAACATACTAATTAGATGAACAGAGAATCAGATAAATGCAAAACCAGGTCATGCAGCAAAAATGGCAAAGTGTTAAGGAAAAAAAAAAAAAGAAGGTGGGGGAGGAATGAGAAAAACATACCAAATAACTCCATCACACCGTTATTTAAAAATTATCTACAATAATGAGGCAAAATAAATAATGTCAGGTCACTATCTGACTCACCCAAATTAGGGTGGATATTACTATTAAAGTTAAGTTTTAAGTTTATTGTCAGGGATATGCTTAACTGATGATACAATACTATGAATAATACATTAAGCAAAAGCCCAATCTAAAATTAAATTTGCCTTGGGTTATCTCCCATTACTATAAACATTCAGAATTATTCTGGTTTATAAATGAAAGCTAATATCAAGAAAATACTTTTGGGGGGCTTTATTCTGTAACAGTTGCATATGCAGAGTTGCCAAACCAACACCACCACAGTCTTGCAGAAGACAATGCCCTCAGGGCGCCTGAGTGGCTCAGTGGATTAAAACCCCTGCCTTTGGCTCAGGTCATGATCCCAGGGTCCTGGGATCGAGCCCTGCATCAGGCTCTCTGCTCGGTGAGGAGCCTGCTTCCTCCTCTCTCTCTCTGCCTACTTGTGATCTCTGTCAAAAATAAATAAAATCTTTAAAAAAAAAAAAAAAAAGACAATGTCCTCAATTCTCAGTCACTTCTAGACAAGCACTTACATAGAAAAATACTATATTTGTTATTTAAGATATATAAAAATTCAAATAATTTGTTTTCATATGAAGCATTTCGGCAAGTATCTTTTTTTTTTTTTTTTTTTTTTTTTTTAAAAATAGAGTCTCCCTGTTCTAATCCTAACTTGTAGGAGCTGCAAAGTCGAAAGTCTAGTACTAGGCAATGGCATGAGGCACTGGAATAGTCATAAGCTGACCAAAAAGCTGTAAGACACTATAACTAGGCTTTGAAGCTTTAGAATTTGTGTTCTGTTCTCCTCTCTTCATGTACCCTCTGACAATGACAACACACACATACTCCATCTAAAGAATGTGACATATGCAATAAGGGAAAAATCAACTAGGCAGATGATAAGGACTTTCATCGTAAGTTTTTTTTGGAAAACAATTTAGCTTCTTTAAAAGCTCTTATTTAAAGTGACATTACTTTCAACACCATAGAAGTTTCTTTTATTAAATAACTTATGGGAGAAAAATATCCCTTGATGTCAGACTGGGGCTCTGTTCTGTTTTGTTTTGGTAACTTTAAGTTCTAAATTCAGCCATTTCTACCTTAGTACTTGTATATTCTTAAAAAGAATCTACAATAAAATTGGACTTATTAAAAAAATTGTACTCATACTTTAAACATCTTTAACATTCAATATAAAATAACTGTAAAAAAGTAAAATAAAATAACTGTAATAAAAATAATCACAGATACCCAGAAGGAAGTATTAAATCAATTGACTACAACTTTAATTTATGAAACTTGAAGCACTAGACTAGAAGTCCAAGGATCTGGATCCTCATTTCATATCTGCTGTACTATTTGGTTATATGGCCTTGGGCAAATTGCCTCCTCTGAGTCTCATTCTCCAATCTATAAAATGAGAGGACTGAGTTAGATTGTCCATAGGTTCTCTTCCCTCGACAAGTTAAGAATTTACTTAGGACTCTGATACTATGATTATAAATTATAGTTAGTGACCCAATGATTCTGAAATGGGTCCTAAAATTCAAAAGGCCCTTAAATTAATTTTGTTTACTCTGTAAAGAAAATGTGGATTTATATTACACTAAATTCTCTTTAAGTTGCATCACATTTTAAAGGAGATTATGAAAGTTTCTGGGAGAAATTTTTATTTTTCTCTCAGAATCAGGTTGTGCTAGGAAATGGGGGTAGAGTTAAGGAATGGTGGTCAGACAGTGTCCTTACTAGTAAGAACAGTAGCTACCAACTCATATATTTTATTCTAAGTATGGAAAACACTGCCTCAGGACTTCAAATCTTTCTTAGATAAGAGGCCAGGTCCACAGAACTCTAGTGTAAGAAGAAACCTCATTATCTATTCCATCACACAATTGACTCGAGGCTCAAGTTACAATTCTTATGTAGAGGCCCTATATTTAGAAGGCCATACTTGTTAAAAAAAAATGATGTATTTTGTACTGCACTGGATAGTTCTCCATAAAATGAATGCCATCTGTGGGGCACCAAGATGGCTCAGTCAGTTGAGTTTCTGACTCTTGATTTCAGCTCGGGTCATGATCTCAGGCTGGTAAGATCAAGCGCTGCAGTGGGCTCTGCACTCAGTGCAGGAGTCTCCTTTGGATTCTCTGTCCCTCTCCCTCTGCCCTTCCCTTCTATGCACATGCATGCTCTCTCTGAATGAATGAATGAATAAAATCTTTTAAAGATCTTTGCCATCTGGAAGTGAATGACAATTGAGATGTCACATTAATATTTTCATTATTGTAAGAATGACTAAATGAAGTAAGTACATTTTAAATTTAATTTAAAACACCTATTACTTAATTAGGTAAATATATGTCCACGCAGTTTAAGACCTTTACAGGATGCTATGCAAATGATAATTCTGCCCAAGTCTAATACAGAGTAAACATGCACTTGTGTGGAAAGCTCCCATAAACTTTGATGCCGTTTCTTACTTAAATCCAGTGCTTTCGAATCAGATAACCTCAAATAGCAGTTTTCCCTACATAAACTAGAAGTATAATAAATTTCAGTATGTGGCTTTTTAGACATTGAATATATTTTGCTGGTATATATGACATTTCAGAATGGCTTATGCCTCTAACTAATTTGTTGAAGATCAAATATTTTAAGCCAAAATTTTAAGTAACATTTGCCAGAAAGTAGTTAATAGTGATGATTTTGAGAATCCAGAAAAGGCCTCCTCAATTCATACTTAGATCATTTACCATTCCAAAATATATTCTATTTTTTCTGGTATTCTCCATAAAGTCTCGAGTTTGATTGGATGGTATAACAAGCAAAATATCTTAGGAATGTTTTTTGCCCTCAAGAAGCTACTCTAAATGAATTAGTCTTCCACAAATTAATGAATTCATATTTTAAGATGCATTTGCAAAATGTTCTATCATTCCTATGCTAATTTGCAACCTAGTTAAGAAATGTTAGCCTACTAGGGGGGAAAAAAAATCTAATGGGGAGTGAATGTCATGTTTGCACAGGAAAAAAAGGACATGTGAATATAAAGCTCATATGTACTGGTTTTTGACAAGACACTGCATTCAAGTTATTTTATTATGCATATTATTCCAAATATTCGATAGCATTTAGATATACATCTAACTATTGAAACATTTTAAACAATGATTACATTTTAAAAATCACATTAAATTACATGTAATTTCTTGAAATCAATTATAGATGAACAGGAAAGGAAACAGTTAATACACTAATTACAATAATTAAGACTTGCCAATTTAATTATAGCTGGGGATATGAATGCTCTAACATTTGTTAGAGGGTAAAAAACAAACCTTTAATGCAGAGACTTTGTTCACAAACATCTAATGGAGACCTCCTCTACCTCACTCTGTGCTTCTCTGCTGACACAACAGCAATGGGTTCAGATTGAAGAACTTGTCAGCAATCAGGCAGGAGGAGGCTAATTAGCTTGCAGGTTAATGAGTGTGATGGCTCTTGACAGCATTTTGTTACAGCCTCTTCTGTATTTAAACAATAAATGATTACTTATATACAGTGGAGACATTCCAACCGTTAATAGCCAAGCCCACATTTGGTTTTACAAGTAGGAAATAGTTCTTTTGTTTGTAAGTCAAAAATATAAAATTTGTATTAGTTATATGTCTATCACATTCTCACAATATAGAACGGAAATGGGCATTTTTAAAGAGGCAGGGCATGTACTTTATATAGAGGTATGCTTTTTTGAGTGCAAAATTTCAATTGAAAAGTGCCCGGTGGGTGACATAACTGGGCTGGCTAAACAATAGTTTAAATATAGCAGTTTTTTAGTAATGTATTAACTTCCCTAAAAAAAAAAAAAAAGAAGGCAAGGAAGATTTCAGTCTTAATTTTTTACTCTGGGTTCCTCTTTCTGTGAAATAAGTATACAAGGCACACACAGAGGAATCTCTCCGCTTACCTTGTCAGTTACTAGGGATTTGAAAACAGGTGGTGAATTAAGGAAATAGCTCTATTGAGAGATTAACCCATTTCATCAGCCAGTGGAGAAGGAAATAAGAACATTTTTACAGCATCCCTATAATCCATATATTTAGTAGTAACAGAAATGCCTTAATAAAAGCACTAAGAAAAGAAATAAGTGAGTACTTTGTAGCTTTTTGATTTACTTTGTAAAGTAGCAAGTATTAAAATCTAAGTAGTCTGATTTTTATTTACATGAGAGGAAAATGATATGTGTCCAGGAAAACCTTATCTGAGAATTAAACTGAACTTTAGCTGCATAATATCAAGGGAAGGTTATTTCAATTTAATATTCAGTGTTCCCCAGAAATTTGAGCACAGGCGTGGAAGAAACACCTGCTGAGATTCACACTGCTTTCTAAATTATTTTGCATGCATGAAAATATTATTTGTGTACCTTTCTCACTACTGTATGATGAACATTTGAATAAAAATAGAAAAGTAATAAAATTTTCAAATCTGTACCTTCCTAATGCTCTTTTTTATGCTTAAGAATAAAAAGTATTATATCCATCACAATTATGGTAGCTAATAAATAACTGTACATCAAAAAGCTGTAGTAGACCTGGGCAGATTTAGTGGACAAAAAAAGAAACTAGTGTAAAAACCGAAACAGTTTGTTGCAGCGTTAAAAGCTCCAGGTATAGCGAGTGCGTATAAATTCCAAAGACCAAAAGAAATAATGCAAATTCAAATTCCGTGGTTTGTCACTTTCCTTTAGTTATTTTGAATAATAAATCCTTAGGGTCAAAACACAAGTACTTTTAAAATTTTAAATCCATTGTGCGCTACTTACACACCTGAATTCTCTACATTGTAAACAGTATATGAATGTAAGTTTCTATCACGTGTTCAGTCTTAACTAACAAACATCTATTATCAGCTTTACAGGTGTATCTTACCACATATCCATGCAGCCTACTGCACATTACACATTTTATACTTTATGTCCCTAAGCTGGTTAATATAGATCCTTAAGCCCCAAAGGTCATAATGTCATACCAAATTTAGGTGGGTATGTAAACAACCTTTCCTAAGTTCAAACCCAATTAATATTTAGAGAATCAAAATATTCCTCTGAATTATATGATTAATTTCAATCCCAGTGACTTTCGGGGGGAAACTGACACCTAGCCAAAATCACAACCCATTCTGCCTGTTTAAATGAGAATATTCCTCAGTCTGAAAAATTATTTATAGAGATTTTTTACTACCCTTGTATACTGCAATGTTATTTCCTTTCCCACACACTAGCAAAGTCCATTTTCACAACTGCTATAAAGCGGCATGTTCACAGCTAGTAAAACAACTCAATAAATAGCCTCACGAAGCTATAGCTGTCTCATATCCTTTCCTCAATAAAAACAGAGGTGAACTGCTTATTTTCAGCAGCACACTATAAGAAGACAGAAGCATTATGACTGCTCATACATTCTGACTATCATTTGCCACAAGCTATATCTGTCAGCATTAAATAAAGCTGCATTATAAATGTAAACAAAACACCCACATCTACAAAATGAGCTGTCCGCCATGGCTGTAGGCATGAATTGAACCCGCTTATTGACTCAGGTTGCTCTTTTTATTTATTCTTCTACAAAGACATGCATTTACTTTACCCTACAAGCATACTAGGTTTCAGAAAGGCAACTAGTCTTGTGCTACAGCAAAAAAGGCACATGTTGACAAATGCATATCTTAATAGGAATAGCACGATGTAGGTAAACATTGACCAACTGTTAAAAAATTGATCTATTTAAAATGGTTATTCTAATCAAAATACTAAATCATAAATACTATGTGAACCTAGTCTTCTAAATATATATTTATGAACTCTAAGAGGTAATTTAATATCAAAAACAACAGAACTTTAATTTCAAGTATCTAATGATAACCAAGGAAAAGGAGTCGAATGATGCCCTAACAACTGTCCCATCCTCCACACCTTGGGTACTCACTGATAAAGTCGGGAGCTAAATACTCAGGCAATTCTGTTAGGCAGGGGATAAAATTAACTCAAGCGACCAGCAAAAAAAATTGTTTCTGAGAAAATGAATGTATCATTTGCAAAAAGCCTTTTTTGTACTTTTTCCAGATGTTTTATGCTTAGGGCAACTTATGCAGCCACGGTGATACAAGAATCAAAGGGGAACAAGAGGGTAACAAAGAAAACTTTGTAAGCTTAAAAACATTTTGTCAGTTTTGTTTTTTAAAATTTGGGGGGAATTAATAAGTAATTCTGAACTCCGTACAATAAGTTTACATTCTCACTGAAGATGTTTCAAAGAAGTAAGGGGGAGGCCTTTTCTCTCCATGACTGTTCCCTGATAGGACATCATGCTAGGGAAGTGGGCATCTGAATTACAGACACACTGGAATCCTGGGAGTGACTACAGCTAGAACAGGTAATATTTCAACAGGTGTGTTGCATGTCAAGATTTTAGTCTCTGATCAGGCTTATTTTTAAAAGAACCATCATCATGCCAAATCATGACAAATGAAGGTATGTTTTGAAGATATTCATTACAGACAGAGCCAGAGTATACATATAAACCAACAATACACATACATTACAGTAAAAATGAAATACGGCTTTCTTTCAAACAACCACCGGAGCTCTTCTGTGTACTTGATCAAATAATTTCTCAATTAGTTTTCTCCACTAGACTGACTGATGGTTTGGCCTCACGTAGACAGGGCTACAGCACTAGATTAAAAATAAACCTAAGCAGCCAGAGACTTGACAGATTTTGAGATGACAGAGATCCAAACATATGCAGAGACAAAGTACTCTAAAGAGGTTAGTCTTTGTCACCTGTTGAACAAGCCAAGAGTCACTGAGGTCTAAGAGTCTGTACCTTTGCCCCTAAGTATAAAACAGCCCATAGATTAAAGTCTAGATTTTAAAAGCAGGAAGTAAAACGCAGTGGTTAAAATACTAACATGAACTGTCACAGTTTATTCCTATGTAGGACATCATCCCCTACAAAAGGGAAAGCATAAATGTTCCTTTGCTTCTCACTATTCTATAGATGGATATTAATTATTACTGCCTCTCCTTTCTAAGATAAGCTTGTTAACAAGAACTACAGGATTGCTTACAGCTGCTCTCCATATTGGGTAGGTTGCATCATTGTTTACGATGTTTACAGAAAAAAGGGAAATCAGTACAAAGAAATAGTATGGAGTAATTAATGTATTGTAGTGTAGTAATTTCCACTTTCCACCTCCATTTAAATAAAATAAAGCTCAGTAATGCCAGCGTAAATCAGGGGGAGCCACAGGGGAGCACAGCAAGGCAAAGACATTAAAGCCAAACCAAAGCCCTTCTTCACCCAAGCTACTATTATTATTACTTGTGCAAAGCAAATATTCAGCCTCCAACCTTAAATCATTTCAATTCCTATTTCCAAGTATAATTTAATCTTTTTCGGCGACACTTGATGCTTACTTCATCACAGCATAATGACAGATTAAAAAGTTGTTGAATTAAATATTAAAGAGGACTTCAGGCAGTTCTGCATTTTTAAGGAATAACACAGATTGGGGATGAAATGAGAAGCCCAAATGCATATTTTATGCCAAAAGGAAAGAATACATATATTTTTCCTTCAGGCCACCTACTTTGTAATAAAACACAGGACAGGTTTTTATTTAGTGGATAAAAATGTGAAATCGTATTATAAGCTTCATATCATTATAATGTGGCACCATACAATGATGTCAAAGCTAATGATACCAAGTAAGGATATGATTTTTTGAGTCAATATTTTATTTAAATATTTTTAAAATAAGTATATTCATAATTTATCACTTTTGCAATCTGATTTTAAAAATTAACTTATTTGTGGAAATTTATCTCAGAGACAAAAATCTCACAGATGATAGCATCAAGAACAAACGCTGTGTAACTGATTTTATGATATAAACTGTTCTGAGTGGGTGAAAAAAAGAAGTTGACCATACTGGTAAATATAGTTCCAATTAAAATGCTGACCAGATTGCTAGCCCTAATTCTGGAAGTTCCCATTAGATTCAGGTAAAATTAAGGATGAAATGTACATAATAGTAGTACCTTAACTCTTTGGTGGAATGGAAACTGAGTCAGAAAACAAAATGTTAGATATCTATACATAGAATATATACAGTTAATAATACAAAAATACACATAATTAAAATTCCAAGGGCCCACGGATCACTAAGTTTGGTATATGTTTTCAATTTTCTTTTTAAAGAAGAGATTTTTTTTCCTCCCTGAGGCTTAGAAGAAAACAAACTTTAAAATTCTTGTTTTCATTGTGATTTCAAGCAATTTGATAGGAGAAAAAAGAACTCCATGAACATTTTATTCTATTTGTGTAATATCAAACTGCAACATTTTGTACATGCATACATTTATACAAAATGGTTTTTAAGTATCTAAGTACTTTCTTTTTTGCTTTTTCATTTCACTTATTTGTTACCAATATGGTCTTTTTGATTGAACCATATCCAACTGTCATTTTTAAAGTAAAAAATGGTCAGATATCATCAGCAATTTCATATGATGTAACATTCATTCTAGCACATTATGTTTTTATACATTTGCATTTGGGAAGAGAAAAAGTCATCCACAACAGTATGTTTTAAGCAATTAGAAGGGACTTTAAAAATATGTACTTTACCCATGGATCAACATTTTCCTTATAGGCCAAAAAAGCTAATGACATTTGTTTTTGAAAATAGTTCATTTTTGGAAAGAGTGCATAGTACAAATGTCAGATGAAAGTATTAACGTTTATTACATAACACTTTTTATCTACTTATTGAAAGAAACACAGAAAATGATAAAGGTATTGCACTGATTTCTTCAAAAATTACTATTTTGGCTGGGATAGAGCTAAATGTCATCATAGCTAGCAACTACATGTGGCCTTGAAAAGATGGCCTAATTCCTTTTGGAAAAATTTTCAGTGTGGTTGCTCCTGGCTGAATGTGACATAATTTACTCATGAAATGCAGCACACACAATCCTTTAAAAAAAAGTACAAAACATGAGCATGGAACTATTTTTGCAAATCTAAAAAAGGGCAAGGCTTTTCAAATTCTCCTTTTATATTAATCTTTTCAAATTTCAGTGTTCTGCTCTCCCACTGCCAAGGATATGTGGCTAGTCATTCCTTGCAAGCATACAATTCTAAGTCACACAATTAGATGGATAAACTACACTGCAGAAATACTGCACAATAATCTTAACTGATACTCCTTAAAAGTGCTAAAAGAAAGAAAAAGCACATTCATCCTCCCTACTATCCCCAATACTTTTTGACTAAAGTTAACTCCCTGGGAAAAGGGGTGGGGTGGGGATATAGTGGTAAAAAAAAAAAAAAAAGAGGGGGTTTCTATGGCTTCCATATTTAAATCCTGGAAAGAGCAATAATCTTCATTTCCTGGAATGTTTTCCATACAGCAATAATGAGGTAATAATCTCCCATCACCTAGGACATAGTAGGTACTCAACAAATGTTTGTTCAATTAAATTCCCTGTGAAATTCCCTATGGAATTCAGTCTCCCATTGAAAAAAAGAGCCATTAAGTTAGGATGCTTTAGAGCCAATTACAGTGGGAAACCTTCAGGAAGATGTTTCATATTTACGGTGAGGAGTTAGAGAGTTGTTTTTGTTTTGGTTTGGTTTGGTTTTTTCCTTAGCCACCATTATCCCAGGATGTCCTTGTTTGGCAGCTGGTTTGGAATTTCTTCCAGTCAGTGGAAGATGTTCACAGGGTGATGATGCCGTCCTCCTGTGAGATACCCGGGTCGGCAGCAACCCAGGTATCCGAAATCGGGGAAACCCAGCCTCTCTGGTCCAGGCCTCCAATCAAGTTTCGGGTTTGGATCTGAAGGGCTAACTCTCCGGCTCGGGAGCCCGTCTGAATCGCAGGTGAGGGCGACCCCAGGGCGCGAGGCCGGCTGCGGGCGTCCGCGCAGGAAGCGCAGGCCTTCTCGGCCGCAGCCCGCCGGGCCCGCCACCCCCGCGGGGCGCAGCCCTAGCTGCCGCGGGCGCGGGGGGCGGGGACGGCTGGGTGCGCCGCGCCGCTCCGGCCCGCGGCCCGCGGGGCAAGCCCATTGTTCTCCGCGGCGCCGAGCGGCGGCCCGCCAGCCCCGCGGCCCGCAGCAATCCCGGCTCCCCCTCCCGCGGCCGCGCGCGGGGAGGCCCCGGGGCCCGTCGGCTCCCGCCGTAGCGCGCCCCCGCCCCTCGGGCTGACAGCGAATTCTCACCGCCCTGACTGCATAATTAATGTAAATGGAGCAGCCTCCGTGTCAGCGCGGGCTCTTTGGGTTTACTTTTGTGCGACACTTACACAGGAATATTAACTAGAGAAAGCAGCATCACAACAGGGGTGGAAAATCAGCCTGTCAGGGACTCATTCCAAATGCCACGGAAAGCTGAGCGGATTGTTTCATCAAGGTGATTGAGAACAAAAACTACTAAGGAAAGAAAATTCGGGCTTAAACTGAGCTCCCACACATCCATTATTTATCTTTCTAGAGAATCTTTAGAAACGAGATTCCTAACACATCTTTATGCAAAACTCGGAACTTGAGGGAAAGAGTGAGGCTGCAGCGTGCGTGCACAGCCCAGAGAGCCTGGGCTCGGCCGGTGCGTGTGCAACGCTCACGACTCCACGCGCGTGCAGAAGCCCTTCAACAGCCCACAGCCAGGGAGGCAGAGGCCAGGAGCAAGAGACGCTTCTCCACGGGTCAGTGAGTTACTCCCGAGAAGCCACGGGTAATCGTGGGCGACCCCACACTTAACTGAAATGAAGGCCGACGTCCCCGGGGATGCCCAACTCTTCAATAAGGCGCCCAATTTATATTACTGCTATTCAGCCTCCAATCAAACTATGTTAAGGACATTTTATTGTAGTTTGTGGTCACTGACTGTTTTTCTTTTCATAAGCTGATGTGGGAGAAAAATACTTACAAGTCAAAATAAAGAGTAAACTTGCAAAAGCACATTTTACACCAGAAAATATTTATCTTTAAAATAATTTTTACTTAATACTGATAATCATCCAGAATACTCCATGTTGGATGCCTCCTCTTTTTCAAAGAAGCAGAAAATGTGACTTCCCAAGCCTTCTGGTTGTCTGACCTAAATTAGCGCAAAATCTTGCTACATCTTTTCAGTATACTGGCCTACTACAAACATTATTTTAAAAAATTAAGAACTTACATCTCAAATGTACACATTTAGTTACTTAAATTCAGTTAGACCCAACAAAGCCAGGCATTACAAATTTGGGAGCAAATGATCAGTTGCTCTAAGTGTTTTTATAAGGGTTTACTAATCAAACCCCAAACTTCCCTAATATTTAGTTTTTATACTATTTAGGAGATGGTGAAATACATTAGAACACAGACACCCCCCCACCCCCAAAATCCTTCAACAAGAAAGACTCTTACACATTTCAGCTCACAGGTGTGTTAGGGGTTGATAAGGTACAACAAGAACAACGAAATCAGAATTATAAATCTTACACCTCCCAGTGCTTGTTTTTGTAAGGCTTGTGTGCCATCTCTCCTCCCACACAACACAGTGACTTAATCCTGAATGTACTCAAGGAATTCCTCCACACAAAGGGGTCAGTTGTAGGCCACAGAATCACCTTATACGCATTTGGCTGTTAAATGATTGAGAGCTAAGTCCACACGCATGTCTTTACTGGCTTAATTAAGGATATGTACAATAACTGAAAATAATACCTTTATCCATGCAATACACTACAAACAGAAGACATCAAAATGGACATGCCGATCAAAAGGTTTACTTTAGACAGGAAGCAGACCATTGGACCACTCTTACAAATTAAGAGTATTATATTCAAGTCATTTTTAATCTCCTAAAAATGAATAACCCTTCTCTGCACATTAAGTCATTTTTCTCCACAGAAGTAACATTTCTTTTATGTCTAAATGCATAGATTCCTTCATTATGCTTCAGCTCTTATTCTAGAGGTGGTAGATAGAGGTCTGTTGCTCTCAATTCTAAGTCAATGTTCTCACCAAGTTTGGATTCTTCTCTCTTTATATGCCATAACTGACTCATCACATATTTAAGTAAAAGCTCCTGCATTTAAAAAATGAGGATTCACAAACTTTGATGCATAGTAATCTTATCTCCCAAATCTCATTTTTATTGCACGAAAATTCTTCTTGGCATTCTGTAGTTAAGAACTTCTATATTAAAATATGCTGTTTTATGACCAGTCACTATGCATCGTAAACAGAAGATAAATTCACCCTTATTTTCTAAAAATAACTAAATTCACTTTCTAATTCTGGAACTTTTTACTTTTAAGAACTTAAAATATGTATTAGAATATCAATCTTGGTGTTTTTAAAAGGACACCAAATTCAGGATTAGTACAAGGAAGTATAAACACAAAAGTCCCTTGAGATACTGGTGTGAAACCTGCAGCTCATTGATTTTGTTCTTGATAATATGCTATTAAGTTGGCGAACATGCTGACCTTGTGTGCAAAGGCAGAATTGTGCATATGCAACAGAAAGTTAAAAAACAGCTTCAAAATGACTGTTTAAAACTGTTGGCTACAAAACCTTAAAATACAGACATTCCATAGTTTATTTAAAATTGGCAACCACAATTTAACAAGCTATTCTAACAAATGATTAGCATAGCGTGTGCTTTTCTTTAGCCATCAATTATGACACAGGGTAATGCAGGGCACAACTTAAGTGTCAAATTACAATATGCTATACAAAACCACTTTGCAACACAGCTTTCTGTTTGCTTAGCAATTACTACAGAGCACACTGCTTTTCATGAAAGGAATTGGTCAGAACTGTTTATAAGAATTACCACAAATGTTTATATACTTATATTAAAAAGAATTAGTTGACAATTTCATAAAATTTCTCCTTAACCTTTAATAAAATGTCTGGGTTATCTTGTGATGCTTTAAAACTCTGCATTCAACAAAAATGGTCTTTTTCTTTTCAAAATAAGATTCATCTGTGGTATGTGACAAAAGTAGAACAATACTTTTTAAGACCTAAGTATGAAAAGTCTTTTCACTAATTTGTTCACTAAGAAAACTTAAAACTTTTATTATTTGAATGGCTAGCATAGTAAAAATCTAAATTAGTGAAATATGTAATCATTCTGAAGACAGAGCAACAGATTGTTTTATAATTCTCAGTAAGATAAACACGGATTTAAATGCAAAATAAATTAGTAGAATTTCAGAAATGTGATTCAGGTTGTAATTTTCACATGGCAATCACTGTTTCAAATACTGGATCTATCTGTAGTGAAAATGAATAAAGGTTATCTGTCTTAATTGTGGGACCATCCATTAATTCATAAAACTCTTATGTGAATAAATACTTAATGAGAAAAGGGAAAAAATACACAAAACAGTTTTTATGCTGTTTTTTCCATTCTGCTGCTGTCCTTTCTCCTGCATTTGCCTAAAGGCTCTCAGTAAATTACACTCCCAGTAAATGACTGTAATTTACCCGTTGAATTCCCTTGTTCAGGAAAAGCACAAAAACACATTCCAGCATTTCCACAGCTCAAATTTACCATTCGGGATGTCAAGAACAATCCATGGGCAGTAATTTGAAACTGTTTGAACCTTCAAATGAGGGAAATTAGAAATGTTTTGAGAGCTAAGATTTTCAGTGAGGAGATAAAAACCTGATAAAAATCTCTAACTGTTCTGGTTCCTTTCTTCCCCCTCCCATATCAGAGGCAAAGGCCTACACAAACTATTCCACAGTGGGTTTTGAGACGGTGTTACAGAACATAGTATTAATAATAGAAGTCAAATTTATATTTACCAGGTTAATTTTTAATAATACACACTACATTAATGTCACCCTTAATGTTAAAAATACAGATCCTGCTACGCACTTTTCTATCACAGCTATCTCCCTGTGCACTCTCCACCTGACTATCACTCAAAATAACTTCGTCTAGTACAACTAACAAGAGCAAAGTTATAAAGACTCAGGGCCCCAAGGATACCCAGCAGTTACTGTTAAAATTATTTGTATAAATAAGAAAAAAGACTTTCTATTTGTTTAGTTATGTTTCAATACAAAGAAATCCCATGCAAAAAGAAACATAAACATTTACATGGACCAAACTTGAATTGTATCACTTAATATTTTAATATAAAAAACAGGCCAACATATAGAATAAACCAGCTTAATTTCCAGTGGAAACACTTACTGCTATAAGACACACACACACACACACACACACACACACACACCCTAGAGTTAAGAACATTCAATAACCAAAACAGCCTATTTCACTCTGTCTAAAGGCAGGTTTTCATATGGCAAAATGGTTATAAATCCTCATTATCCTAAATAAAATTACAGCACTTTAAACATTTCCAGGGAGAACATTCTCTCTTCTAAACAACTACCTTAGCGAGTAATAGGAAGCAATATGGTTGCACTTGTGTCACAGTTGGAAGCCTTTTTAAACTGTCGCCCTGCTAGCAAACCGATTCTACATATTAAAATGAATGTGTTGCTTATTTCAAGGGGAAAAATCATTTATAAAATCAAGACCATTATTAGGATATTGTGACTCACTTCCTCTTTAAAGTGAAGCAGAAGTACAGAAGGCAATAATCTAGAAATGTTCACATAACTTCACTCTCCATCAGTGGTCTTAGAGGAAAAGGTATTCTTGAAAGATGAGGCTTTGTATATTTAACATTTAATAACCAAAACAGCCTACTTCACCAAGTATTTCTGATCACAAATCGGATTGGGAAAAAACAAACAAACAAACAAAAAAACGCTAAATTTCCTTTTTAGTGTGAAAGGTGAGCCTTTATAAATGTCTCCAATTAAATTAGATAGACTGTTAAAAAAAATACTATGTATGTATTTTTATCTACTTTAGACTATCTGGCAAGGGCAACCTTTCCCAATAGTTTTGTTGGTACTGAGGAGTACTCTAGCTATTATAATAGCTATAATGACTGTAACAGATTAATAGTTTGGATAAGTTTAATACCAGACTGGACCTAATATGAGGGCCCAACTTCCAGTTGTGCCCTGAAATTCAAAGAGAAAAATAATGATAAACATTACTACTCACTGGGCACATAAAGATGCTATTATCATGTCTCAGTTTGCATTCAATAGTGAAAAATATATTGGAACTTTTCTATATGCTTTTTATCTAGGTATACAATGGCCCTGTGATTTTGAATTCCACAAAGATGATGAAGAAGATCTGTGTTCCCAAATGGGGAACTGTGAACATCTCTCACCAGTGATTTGTAGGCCAGTGCTGCTCTCTATCGAATGAATGCTTTGTTTATTTCTAAAACACACCTTGTAGATTCGTAAGCATTAAGTTTGCTAGCATTTAATGTGAATGATTTCATTTATATAATTTCAGGTATTTTTACATTTGGAGTATGTGTTCAGTTCAATATAATACTTCCAACATACTGTGTACCACCATGCGTAACTGGGAAAAGCAACTAGTAATAAAGTAATTAACTTCTCAACCAAGATACGGTATGTTCTGCTGTTGTTCTTGATTGAAATTTTTTCAGTTAATTTCTAGACAATTACATTATCTATTTCATAATTGCAAACCTGGATGAATTGTTTCTAAAAGTTGCATCATGTTTCATGCCAACAGAACCTATGAATACATAAAAGCTCCTAGTTCTAATGTCACTGTTATCAAGCCAAAAACAATTACAGTCATTTGAGTTATAGCAACCAATAAACTTAGATAATCACCATATGCAACACAACATTTTGGCACTTGAACTTAAAACTCTTGTAGACAACTATAGATTGCTTCTAATGCAGAGCACTCTTGTCCTACCCAAGGCTGCCAATAGAAATGCCAAAGCTGCTGAATACTGCGCATCCTAGTAATGCTGTCAGTAAATGGCACATTCACACAGCCCCCAATCCTCTCTTCCCAGGCATGGTCTTCTCCAGCTGCAGCTTAATTTCCTGTGACTTGCCTAATTACTGTAATTAAGGATTAATTGCCATTAATTATTCACACATAAGCTCATCGCAAATCATGGGGTAAATGTCTTATGAAAGCTGCCATACAAGCCATGTATAAACACACTGGGATGCTTCAGGCAGGCGAATCTATCACTCAGCCCTCAAGCAAATCTCTGTGCTTCTCTTACAAAAACAGCTATAACTCTCAGAAACTCGACAGTCCTTTCAGGTAAGCATTAGGTTACAAAGCATGTTTTCCTGTGGAAGCCACAACGGTTTTATTAGTACTATAAATGCTGTTTTATCTTTCCAACTGCTATTTTTATGTTTCCATTTTTATTCTACAGTGCTCAGTTTAGGACAACCACTTGCTTCAAGGAGGAATGTTTGCAGTTGTTACTTTCCCCCATCACAGTTTGAAATAGTTCCATGTGGTTTACAACATATGACCATGCAACTGGGATCAGCATGATTTAAAAAAAAAAAAAAAAGTTAATGTATTGGTTACACAAGTAGGGTGGAAAACATCTGATTTCCAAAGTCATAATTTCTCTCATTGGTGTAAAAAAGCGATATAGAACACATATTTGTTACTGCCAGGGTGTTCCTTATAAGGTAGGTTACCAGCTCAGCCACAAAAGTACCACTGAGAGTAATGACTAAAAATGGCAAGCAAACAAAATAGCCTCATATGGATTACATTTGTATTAGTTGGGTTCCCTGTTTTGATGACAGCATCTGGTATTTTCACAATTACAAAATACAGACATCATTCCTTTGCAAAGCTAGAAAAGAAACTGCTTCCTCAAAGTATTTCTAATAAGCCCTGAGTCAATGAGAGAACTTCCAAATCTCAGTCTGGGAATTACACTGCTAATGCTTTTTTCCAGTTATCTAGGGTTTACCATGTTCGAATGGTTTAAAAACAGAAGAATTCATTTTAACAACAGAATAAACTATTGTATATGCTAAAAGACTTAAACTACATCAACACTATGTATTACCACTGCCCTAGGAAATTTAAGTCCAAATAGGCAGGATGTTCTAATTGTTATGTTAGTTCCTTCTGCAGCAAATTAATGCATGAAACATTTTCATTTCAGTACATGTTTGTGTGTCTGAGTTAAACATTTATGTTAATAGACCTTCTGGCAGATTTCTAATGTTTCAAATACTCCTCAAGAACAGTGACTTTTCAAATAAGAGTTTTTTTCCCCCATTTTCTGCAGTACTTGAAATAGGGGTAAATGACAACTGAAACTTCACAGTCTTAAAGTCTAAGTTTAAAATCAACTATTTCAATACAGACCATCTCTACATTCAAGCAAAATACCAACAGAGCTTACAGAGCCACTCGCTGTCCAAAATGAAAAAAAAAAAAGATAAAATAAATATATATACCCCTCTACAGTCTAATATCTATCTAATAGATGACATACATTCAAATTACCATTCTAATTCTTTAATGAAAAAAAAACCCTATCTTTGATTCAAACAGATTTAAAGGGTATATATTATTTCTATACTGAAATTATATAGTGTTTCCAGTACCCTCCAGAGCCTTCTTTACAAATACCCAGCCACCCACTTGAAGAGTAGACCAATGTTAGAAACCAGATACCTGAAACCACAAAATTAGAGATGCAGCCCAGTTCCTGTATATGTAACTTCTATTACTCTCTAAAGTAATGAGGGATGCACAAAGCCTGATAACACTCCTCAGTTAAGACACAGGTCTTTTTTTGTAACATTAGATTTCTAAAACTGAAATAATGTTTACAAAGTCCTAAATTTTTTCACTGTTGAATTATATGTGTAATCTAAAACTGCAGTCTGGAACTTAATATTTAACAGTGATCATGGATACTCCCAAATCCACCCACTTGGACCACCCTTCTCCCCCAAAAATTTAGAGGGGAGAGTAAGGCTCCTAAGGATTGATAATTCAGGACTCTTACATTCCTACTCAAGTAAGAATGTTATACATTTATGTAATAATTTCAAAACTTAGAACCTCACACTACAGGGAAATACACAAAAATTGATTTTGGAAGAAATGTATAATTTATTGTCATGATATAAAATCAAATTAAAATGGTGTTCCGGTTTTATTATTATTGTTTTACATTTACTTTAAGTTCAGTACTTGAACTTAGCTGTCATTTTACTAAATTATTTCTACATCCCTACCCTAGAGTCAGCAGTCAGTGACACAGAGAACTGTTGAAATCTACCGTCCCAACACAGAGCTTTACCATCAATGTCATCTAATTGATACTTCCCTATTTTTGTCACCTTGCCTTGATGCCAGCTGCCAAGCTCTGCCATGTCACTTTCCATTTATGGACTCCCAAGTCCCTTGATCTGGCTAATTAGGGTTTATGTGTTAATTGGAGTAAATACAAAGATGGGAGTCACAGGCACAAATTTCAAAGCACAGCCATAAATTGAAGAGCTGATAAGCAGGGAGAAGATGCCTTCATGGAACAAGTGTCAAGTTTATTTTATCACTGAAAAGACCCAGAATTTCCTGACAAAGTGACACCTTTAAATTTCTGAAAAGACTTAATGAGAAGAGTGGTAACTAACATATTAAGAATATTGCTCTCTAGCAGAAAAACACACAATACATTTAAATTCCGTTCAAGAAGGCACACTTTTCTTTAAAAAAAAAAAAATTCCTGGAGCTGTTTTTTATTTCTATCTCATTTCACAAGAAAAAACATACCTTGCTTTTAATTTCTAATAAGAAAAACCTAAAAGAAAATCCAGTATTTGAAAACCCTGAGATGTGATTTAAGTGAGGAAAATGACATTTTCATTAACATTTTGGAGATATTAATACTTTTTCCTACTAAAAGATAACTGTTTGATTTAGAAATAATTACCACAAATTACAGCAAAGAGTTTCTGAATACTATACAGACAGATTTAGGATACTACATTTCAGATGCTTATCTCAAATGTCAATTAAGACTGAAATAACTTTAGAAGGAGTCTGCATGATTTCTGTAATGATCAGACTGTGTTTTCAACACCCTCCAGAACCTTCTTTAGGAAAACATTAGTGTCAGTTGGAGAACACTGCCTTTCTAGCATCTGGTGGGGAGGAGCAAAGTCAGAAAATTGATATGGAAATAGCTTGAAAGACCTGGTAAAGTCTTTCTTTTCTATTTTGCTTTTATAAGAAAAGTTTCATACCTGATCTGTCACATTTCATCGGCAAGAATGTAATAGGAGGGCTGCTTCATCTATTACAAGTGTTAGAGCTGTTACAATAACCTTTGATTAGTTCTTAATAATAATAAAGGCAACAAGAGCAATTGCTGTCCTTGCTGCAGCTGCTACTTCTTACATTTATCCAGCACTTTATAGCTAACAAAGAGCTTTTAAATGGATTATCTGAAGTTATGAAAACTAACGGAAGTTTGGTAACATATCTAAAATATACCTCCAAGGATTTTTCAGAGAGTATTCAAATCATTTTCAGGTTGATCATCATTTAGCTATACCAAAACAACACTATCTTCCAAAAGCATCAATGTAATAATAAAAGTACTGAAAAATACAATTAATAAGAATAACTAGTACTCACATCTATGTGGTGTTTCTCAAAGGATTTAAGTAATAGCTTAATATTTATGAGACAGGTAGGTCAAAAATCCTTTTCAGTCTTTCCTTTCCTTTCTTCATAGCCTTTTAATTAGCATAATATGGTATTCATTCTTATAATAATTTATGATAATTTAGGTTCTACATTTTGAAGAGGGTCCTTAGGTTAACCTCATGTTTCTGTTTTAGGATTCTACCTTCCTTTAGTATTTTCAACTCATTTGCCACAGACTAAATAATGAAATCTTTGAGTAAACAGAGTTCAAAATAAAAGACCGACTTTAAGAACCATAATTTTAAAAGGGAACCTCAGATATTCATACATCTTCTGATAAAGAACAGTTTCCTTACAAAAGCAATATTCTCTGGAAAACTTTTTGATACCAGCACTTGAGATTTCTGAAATATGTGAAATATGTGAAAAAAATTCCATTTAACTTTCTTCCTGGAAAAAAAAGTCACTTGCTTCTAGTAAATTACATCAATGAAAGAAATAATAGTTAAAATTCCTTTATAAGGAACAAGTGAAAACACCACATGAAAACATCTGAGGCCCACATCATACCTTATATCACCAGCAACTTTGTACAACTTTTTAAACAAAACTATCTTGTAACTTAGTGTGAGGTTTTAACTGAAAACAAGGAAGCTAATTTCTACAAATTAACAGATGTCCATGAGAAACAGTAAGAAACAAAGAAATGCATATGTGAACATCATCAGCATCCAAATGAGTTTATTGTAGGACTCTTTAAAGCACATCTGATCTTGGCTCCAGCCTGTAGTCTACCTTTCAACTTGCAAATGACAGTGTCACCAAACACTGTCCTTCCATCAATCAAGCTGGGTCATGAATATACAAAAGGCAGCAGAGAAGCTGGCTACCTCCTGCAGTTCAACTTGGCCTAATTATCTAGGCCTTTCTTTTGGTTACAGTCTGAAGGGTATACACCCAGTCAGCTGCTGGGCAGCCGGAGGCCTAATCAAGAGAGGTTATGCATACTGACCCTTATATGGACATCCAATGCAAGTTAAATGTGAGCACCAAATGTCATCTTTCTTATTCATCATTATGAAATTTCCCTCCCCTTTCGAAATACCAATCTGCTGCCATTTTCAGACACTCCTCTTACCCCCCTCCAAGCTGTCATTTCACTGTGCTTGCTGCCAGTTGAGTGAATTAGCATTCTAACTGATGTGCTGCTCTTCTCAGACAAATCCTTGAGCTGCGTTAACTAATGACTTCTCTCCAGAAAAAGGAATTGATAGTCAACCATTGATAAAAGAGAGTCCATTTCCACAAATCACAAACAATTTGCCATAATGGTGGCAAAATCAGTAGAGTCGGCATGGTTGCCCACTTTCCCTTGTGTTTTTCACTCATTCCAGTACCGAGAGACAACCATCACCAATGAATGGAATATAAAGCCGCTAACTAGTCAGCTACACTTGAGTATGATGATGAACTCTAAGTAAAACAGTTTATTAACCACAGCATTGGTGGCGTGGAAAGAAAGCAAATGACAAAGAGCCATTTTCATATCTAGTCAAATTACGGATGAGCCTGATAAGACAGCAAACTGCCCAAGTGCCCAGTGCCATTGCCAGCACATAGTAAGTGTTCAATGGTTGTTGTTCTTGATGATGATGTTAACAGGGCAATGAACAGAAGATCAAATGTAATATAGCTAAGGCCACCACTAGAACTGGGATGTGGAAATAGAAAGACAGGTCCAAATCTTACAAATGTTATGGAGCATGGTATGTGAAAGTAGAAGATGGGAATAAAAGATTCTACTTTTATATCAGGGGAGATATAAAAAATAAAATACATTCCTAAAGAGGTAACTGAGAAAAGGAGAGATTTTTACAGGCCCTACACACACACACACACACACACACACACACACACACACACTATCTTGGAATTTTTAACAGTTAATAAATATATATATATATATATATGGCTTAATCTGTTTTATCACACTTATGAAGTTCCTTGACATACACACACCAAAGAGATAATACCATCTGGTGTGGCAGGAGATACTACAATTGACTTAAGTCAATGACTTACAATTGAGCAAGTTCTAGAAAAAGTCTGGAAAGCCGTATCTAGCTGAAACTGCAACCCCAAAAACATTTGCCTAAAGCAGGTGGGGTGGGGTGAGAGAGAAGTCTTACTTTACAAAAAGAGAAGACTCTTTCAGGGTCAAGTATGGAAGTTCAATTATTACAGCACCGTGAGCATCTAGTTTATGAAGTCAATCTGTTCTCATTCCAAACATGTTTATTAAAATCTTCTATATATTAGTCACTTAGGACCTGTATACAAGTCTCTGGGGAGCAGGGAAATATGTATGACACATGTCTTCAAGCTGTTTATAATCTCACTAGAAAGACAAATACGCACATTAGGAATAAAATAACATCAAGTTTAAATATAATGTAGTTGCAATAGATACTAGGAAACAATAACAATATATTCTTTACATTCTTAAATAAGTGCTATTATTAAATAATAAAATAATAAGCACATAAAAGCCAAGTGAGTGATGCAAAAATAAGTTTTCTGATTCAGATAAGGGATGTATCCTAAAGGAGCTACATAGCATATGGAGTAAGTGAAGCTATGAAATGTAACCTGCCTTGAAAGTACAGTATGGAAATTAGTACAATAATATTTGTATTAGAAAAAAAAAATTACACCATTAGGCAGAAATTAATCAACTGTCCCTGAAGAAGAAAATAGACCAGTCTGATGAGGACAGAAAGTTCTTCTAGGAGAGTGGTAGAAGCTAAGCCTTGCCTTTTCTGAGTCTCTAAACCAAGTTAAGGGTCTTCTAAATAAGCTTTTCTTTAAAAATCCTTTACTTTTCTTTTAAAATAAATAAACAAACAAACCAAAACTTGTTCTAAGCCCACCTTCCCAGCTCTTTTGAACTTACTCTTATTGGGCTTAGTGCTTGACCTTATTCATCTTTCTATTACCAGCATCTAACATAGTCCCTTGGCAAAGAGTTAGTGCTCAATAAATGGTGGTTGAATGAATGAAAGAATGAAGGTCCAATTTATTAACAGTCAAGAATTCCAGGCTAAAAAGTTTGAGCATTATCTAAAGGGCAATAGGGAATAACTAAAGGTTTGATTAGCATGACATATGCAGTATCATAGGAAGGTCTATTACAAAAGCAACTTTGCAGCATAATGTCAAGAAGATTAAACCAAGAATTAGTATCAAGAGCTCTGCTTGGGAGGTTACAGGAATAATCTAGGCAAAAGATGACGAAGATCCTGAGAATAGAAAGAAAGGGATGGATGTAAGAAATGTTTTTAAGAAAGGCCAACAGGATCTATCTTCAACCTGAGATATAATATGTGCATAATAAATTCAGAGTTGGAACGCCATTAAATCCAATCCCTCTGGTAAAGACTTGGTTTCACATTTCTACCAAGTGGCTCTACCCAGTTCCAGCTTGTTTAAGAGTTCTCCCAAAACATCTCTCCAGTTTTGATGTCAGTGGTATTAGTTAGTCCTTATTCTGGTTCAGATAAATCTGTTTCTTACAGCTAAGTTCTTATAGCTAAGTTTAATTCTGCTTTTTGTAAACATAAAAAGGCTCCTTTTCTCACTACATAATAATCTTTCCAGTAGTTGGTGTCTATGAACTGATCCCATGCCCACCAAAGTCTTCTTTGATAGAAATGAAACATATAAATATAGAAATGGTTAAGAAAGCAATAATACAGTCACTCAATAAAATATTACGAAGTCAATAAAATTATTTTTTAAATGCTAAGAGGAGAAGTGTTCACAATGTAGTACTCATAAGAAAACCGCACAATACTGTAAAAATAAATGATCTCAATTATAAAACAAAAATAGGCACTGAAAAATGAGAAGGTTGGGGAAAATGCAAATTGGTTAGTTACTCTTCTGAAGGAAAATTTAGCACTATCTTTTATAAATGTATAGACACTAGAACCTAGGAGTTCCATGTACCCAGAGAGAAACTAACGCATGGGCGAGAGAGATACATATGTGTCTTAGTTATAGCCAGAAGCAAAAGTCTCCTCTCACTTGCCTTTTAAAATCAGCATTCATCTATATTATGTCACAACTGGCATTGCATATAACTGAATAAATGTAAAACAACTTACATATTCATTAAGCAACTGATGGACTTTAGGGGAGTTATTTTCCCCTCTTCTATTAAAAACAAAGCTGCTACAGACATTCAAATACAGTTGACCTTTGAACAACACAGGTTTGAGCTGTGGGGGTCCAATTACACATGGTTTGGTTTGGTTTGAGATTTATTCATTTGAGAGAGAGAGAGAGAGAAGGCGTACATGTGGCCATGCACATGTGGAGGGGGTGGGGAGGTAATGGAGGGAAGGTCAGGGGGAAAGAGAGAGAATCTTAAGCAGGCTGCACACTCCGCTTAGAGGCCTACACGGCGCTCAATCTCACGACCCTGAGAACACAACCTGAGCCAAAACCAAGAGTTGGACCCTTAACCAACTGTGCCACCCAGGTGCTCCACACATGGGTTTTTTACAGTACAGTAGTATACATGTATTTTTTGTTCTTTATGATTTTTTTAACATTTTGTTTTCTATAGCTTACTTTATTGTAAGAATACGGTATATAATGCATGTAACATACAAAATATGTGTTCATTGATTTTTCATGTTATCAGTAAGGACTCCAGTCAATATCAGGGTATTAGTAGTCAAATTTTGGAGGAGCCAAAGGCATATATGGATTTATCGGTTGGTGACTATAACCTTCATGTTGGTTCAAGGGTCAACTGTACCTGTCTCTAGATACACGTGTAGGCTTTTCTCTAGGACATGTACCTAAGAATGGAGCTCCTAGTTTATAGTGTATGCCAATTTTCAACTTTACTAGATATTGCCAAGTTATTTTCCAATGTTGTACCAATTTATATTCTCACTAACAACATGAGAGTTCCTGTTGCTCCACATTCTTGCCAACATTCAGAATTTTAAGTTAATTGACATTCATTTTATGCATACTTTCTTGGTGAGTGTTCTATGTGTATGTGAACACAAATTTTGCTGTTATTGGGTAGATGAAAATGTCAATTAAGTCAAGTTGGTTAACAGTATTTTCAAGTCCTGTATTCTTACTGGTGTTTGTAATGATAATCCAATCTTGCATAAATGACATGAGCTGAACCTGGTCCTGATATAGTAAATATCTGTGCCTTGCTGCACAGTTTTGTTATATTTTGTTTAGAATTTTTCAGTTTCATTTATGAATAAGACTGTCATTTTCCTTTCTTGTAACTGGTACCAACCTGTTTCAATATCATAATTATATTTGTGTTATATAATTAGTTAAGAAGTATATTTCTGCTTGCAACTTAGTTGTTAATTTGTGTGAGACTGAAATTATCCATCCTGAATGTTTAGAATTCACTTACAAAGCCCTCTGGTCCTAATATTTTCTTTGTGACAAAATTTAAACAATTGGTTTAATTTATTTAATGATTTATGAGATCATGTATAATTTCTACATTTTGAGTAAGGTTTGGAAATTTGTATATTTCTACTAATATTCCATTTCATCTAAGTTGTTAAATGTATTGACAAAATGTCTTCTTTTCTTTTTAATCTCTGCCACATATGTTTTATCCTTTTTCAAATCCAGTATTATTTGTGCTTCATCTCTTTTTTCCTTCTTTTATTTTTAAAAAAGATTTTGTTTATTTATTTGAGAGAGAGAGAGAGAGAGAGGGAGAGAGTGAGCACAAGCAGGGGGAGTGGCAGGCAGAGATAGAAGGAGAGGCAGGCTCCCCACAGAGCAGGTAGCCCCACACAGGGTTCTATTCCAGGACCCAGGATCATGATCTAAACAGAAGGCCGATGCTTAACCAACTGAGCCAGCCAGGCCCCCCATCTTTCACTTCTCTTAAATTTGTTCTGACTACTCTTTATCAAAATTTTGTCAATTTTATTAACTTCCAAAGAACAAACCATATCTTTTTATTTTCCTTTTTCATTAACTGCTCTTCAAATTTTTATTATTTATTTTTTTCTATTTTCTCTGGATTTATCCAGCTATGTTTTTAAGTTTTTCTTATGTTTTTAAGGTTTTTTTAAAAATATTTTATTTATTTATTTGAAAGACAGAGATCTCAAGTAGGCAGAGAGGCAGGCAGAGAGAGAGAGAGGAGGAAGCAGGCTTCCTGCGGAGCAGAGAGCCCAATGTGGGGCTCAATCCCGGGACCCTGGGACCATGACCTGAGCCGAAGGCAGAGGCTTTAACCCACTGAGCCACCCAGGCGCCCCATGTTTTTAAGTTTTTAAGTTTGATTTTAGTTAATAAACACTACACCTCTTTTAGATTATAATGTAAGCATTTCAAGCTAAAAAGTTGAATGTAAAGCTTTAGTTATATCCCATAAGTTTTGTTACAGGTAGTAGTATTTTTATCAGTTCAAATTAGTTTAAAATATTTTAAAATTCCCTTACAATATCTTCCCTGATGAGAGAATGATTTAGAAAATTTTTTTAAAGACTTTTATTTGACAGACAGAAATGACAAGTAGGCAGAGGGGCAGGCAGGGAGAGAGGAGGAAGCAGGCTCCCCTCCCCGCTGAGCAGAAAGCCCACTGTGGGGCTCCATCCCAGGACCCTGGGATCATGACCTGAGATGGAGGCAGAGGCTTTAACCCACTGAGCCATCCAGGCACCCCTAGAAATATTTTTAAGTGTGTAAATATTGTAGGAGTTGTTTTATCTTTAGATTTTTTTTGTTGATTTCTAATCACTTGTTTTGCCATAACAGCATATGGTACTTGTGATGTTTTTCTTTTCAATTTGTTGAAGGCAGATTCATGATATAGTTTTAAAAATTGTTTCTACGTATGCTTGAAAAGAATGTGTATTCTGCAGTTGCTAGGGATATATTCTCTATATTTCCACTAAGTCCAGTTTGTTAATTGTATTTTTAAACTCTTCTTATACTTACAGAATTTTTTGTCTGTTCTATCACTACCTGATAGGGATACATTAAAATCTCCCATATCAACTGTGAATTCATTTCTTCAATTGTTGCTTTATATTTTTGAAGCTATGTTATTAGGTGTATATGATTTGAAGGCTTGTTACAATTTTCCTGGCAAAATAAACCATTTATCAATATATAGTGACCCTCTTTATCTCTAGAAATGCATTTTCCCTTTGACCTTCAAGCTTATCTGTTATCATATAGCTATTCTAACTTCCCTTCTGTTTAGAGTTGCTTGGTACATTTTTTCCATCCTGTGTCCTTCTGAATTAGGTGTGTTTCATAAATAAATAAACCCAAACCGGTTGTTTTTTTTAATTTTTTATTGTTTATATGTTTGTTTGATACCTGTTTAGTACTCTCAGATAATCTTTTAATTTTTTTTCTTTACTATTTTAATCTTTAAATCTTCAAACTTTTCAAGTCCTTTTATAAGGTATATTTGGAGTTATGTCTTACAACTCATTTTATGACTTCTATTTGTCCTACTTCTGTTTCTTTTATATTTTTCCTTTCCTGCTTTCTTTTAGGCTGCATGAATTATAATTTTTCTTCCTGGCCCTTCCATTTCATTTTTCTTGCTTTATTAGTCTGGGAGCTATACCATTTACTTCAATTTTTTTTAATGTTACCGTATAAAGTCAATTACTGTCAACATTTTATAAGTATTTTTTTTTAAGATTTTATTTATTTATTTGACAAAGAGACAGCAAGTTAGGGAATAAAAGCCAGGGAAGTGGGAGAGGGAGAAGCAGGCTTCCTGCTGAGCAGGGAGCCTGATGTGGGGCTAGATCTCAGGACCCTGGGATCATAACCTGAGCCAAAGGCAGAGCTTTTAACAACTGAGCCACCCAGGCACCCCATAAGTACTTTTTAAAATTTAAGGCATATACACAGAAATATGCATTTTATATGCCAGATATGTATATTTGGACACACCAGTAAATGAGTATTTATACAGCAATATCTATGCAACCACCAACTTTGCCAACCTTGCATCAACCAGAAGCAAACCTTGGTTCTGCATCAATCTCAACTCTGTCCTCAGCCTCTAGAGCAACTCTGTCCATTTGGAATGTAAAGACAGCCACATATAATTTCAAATTTTCTGGTAGCCACACTTTTTAAAAAGTAAAAGCAAACAAAACAGGTGAAAATAATTTTAATATTTCATTTAACTCAATATATGTAAAGTATTATCATTATAATACATAATCAACATAAAATTCTATTATTAGATATTATATATTCTTTTTTTAGTTAAAGCCTTTGAAATCCATTTTATACTTCTAGCACATCTCAGTTCAGAGCAGTCACATTTCAAATACTCTACAGACACATGTGGCCAAAGGCTGCCTTAGTAAAGCCAGAGGCTGCCTTCCTGGAGCTCTGCTTTAGAGGTGACCACTATCCTGACTTTTGTGATAAGCTGTCCTGTGTTTTATTTAGTATTCTTAATATTTTAAAAAATATTATCATCGCTATGTAGCCCTAACAATATAGCTCCATTTCTTCTGTTTTTTAATTTTTTTTAAATGAAGATTTTATTTATTTATTTGAGAGACATAGTAAGTGAGAAAAAGCAGGAGCAAGGGGAGGGGTAACGGAAGAGGGAGAAACAGATTCCCTGCTGAGCAGATAGCCCCTAGTGGGGCTGAATACCAGGACTCCAGGATCATGACCTGAGCCGAAGGCAGACTCTTAACCGACTGAGCCACCCAGGTGCCCCTTGTTTTCGAATTTCTATATAAATGCAATCAAACTGTATTTTTGTTCATATCTTGGTTCTTTTATTCAACATTATATGTGTGATATCCATCTATGTTCCTTTTTTTTAAAATTTAATTTTATTTATTTATTTGAGAGAGAGTGAGAGAGAACATGAGAGCAGAGTGGGGTCAGAGGGAGAAGCAGAAGCAGGCTCTCCGCTGAGCAGGGAGCCCAATATGGGACTTGATCCTGGGACTCCGGGACCATGAACTGAACCAAAACAGCCACTTAACTGACTGAGCCACCCAGGCACCCCCATCTATGTTTTTAATGTAGGACTATATAATTAACTCATATTCATTGCTGTATGGTATTTCATCATCAGCATAAACCCCAGTTTATAGATCTATTTTACTACTGATCAACACTTGAGGTGTTTCCAGTTTTTATCTACTGTTTACAATAATGCTCTAAACAATCTTGTAAAGGTCTCTGGTTGGTATTCAAGACTTTATACCTAGAAATGAAATTGATGGGCTCTAAGATATATGTATGTATATATATATCTTTAATTTAACCAAGCAATGACAAATACTTTTGAAGGTGATTATGCCAATTTACATTCTCACCAGTGAATAAAACTTCCTGTTCATACACATCTTCACTAAAACTTGATTTTGCAAGACTTTTTATTTTTACCAATTTGGGGGTTGTGAAACAATATCTCACTGTGGTTTTAATTTGTATTTCTTCACTAATCAAAATCTTTATCCTTGTTCAGACAATAAAGAAATCCTACAATGCCTTGACTCTAATCATAAATTCTCAACTTACATCCAATTTAAGCTATCTTATTTTTTAATACCCACAAATTAAGTATTACTATTTTATATAGTCAATACTTATTAATTACCCATAAATTTTCTACTTTCCTTTCTTACTACTCTTGCTTCTCAGACATTAATTCTGCGGATTTTTTATTCTTTTTCTGAAAATATATCCTTTAGAAATCCCTTTGATGGGACTCTATTGGTAGTGAACATTTTCAATTTTATGTCTGAAACCTTTTATTTTACCCATGTTCCAGATATTTTCAATGAGTAGACAATTCTAGGTTGACAATTCTAGTTATTTGTTCTCAGCACTTTTAAGTTATTTCATTGCCTTCTGGCTTGAACTGATCCTGCTGAAAAGTCAGTTGTGTATATTCATTGTTCCTTTTTTCTCTAGCTGATTTCAATTTTTTTTTTTTTTTTTAAATCTCTGGGGTTCTGCAGATTTATTCTGGCATACGTCTGTGAGGATATTTTTCCATTTACCCCACTTAGAATTCACTGGGCTACCTGAATCTGAATGTTTATATTTCACCAATTCTGATACAGTATTAGTTAAGTATCTTTTGAATCTTTCTTCTTCTTCAATCTTTCTATTCTTTACTTCTGAAACTATGAACTGAATGTTCATTGGGCTTTCTTACTTCATCCTCTTAATTTTTTTTTTTCATATTTCTTATCCCTTCTCTATGCTATATTCTGGGTAATCTTGTAATACCTATCTTCTGTTTCACTAGTTCTGTCCTTAAGCCATGTCTATTCAAAGAATTGTCTTTGTTTTCCATATGTGTCTTATTCATTTTAATGGTACCTTGGTTTCTTTTAATTTCTTTAAGTCTTTAAATATAGCTCTTTTATTTGCTATATGTGATCATATTAATAGCTTCAGTCTTTGTGAGCCTAATTCTGCAGTATCCTACTTCTGCTAACTCATAATCATGGTAGCTTTTTCACTCAGGTATATATATATATTTTTTTCTTTTTTAATTATGAGCCCATGTCCCTCAAAAACTCATCTGTGTAAATTCTGTGACATCTATGTGTAAAAGCTTTCTTTCAGTAAAGATTTTATAAATGCCTGGAGTATTAATTAACTCACTTCAAACTAAATTTTCAGCTTGGAATTTTCTGAGACAGACAGGCAATGTGAATTCCATCCTCAAATCAACAGAATGTAGTATATAGCTAGGGGTTCTCAGGACCCTCCTTATCTGGGGCCAAGAGCAAGTTTATGCTCAGAGTACTAGCCTTTTCTGAATTCTGGCTTTATGTGAAGACGTTGGATTTTGTCTCTTAAGCTGCATACGGCCCTTGAAAACCTACCCTTCAGGTCACCAAGACTGGCAGACAATCTCCCACCCTCCAACCCTCTCTACTGCTGCCAGAACAAATGCCAGCTCTTCTAACTGTGGAATCATCCTCTGTCCTTTCTAGCCACTGTTTCCTTACTTCAGGTCACAATCAGCTCACGATCGTGCTTTGGAAATAAAGTTATTTCAAGCCAGCATTTTAAATGTTCTCTACCAGATGAAGTTTTTCCTTATCTACCACATGGTCAGAAAACGAACACAATCTCTCTTTTTTTTTTTTTTTTAAAGTGTAAATGTATGGCTTTAGATCTGAAACTTAATAAAATCAATGTAACATCTCTAGTTTTGTAAAATGGATATAATAATAGTACCTATCTCATCATATTCTAATGCAAATTAAATAAGAAAATTCACACAAAATGCTTGGCACAGTGCCTGGGATATAGGAAGCATGTAAAAATATTGGCAATCACTATCATTATTATAGTTGATTTGGGCCCAATATTATAACCTATTAAATTCTGGTTTGTTTCTATAGTCTTAGTTTTACTATTGAAAGGTTATTTCCTCTAGCAACATATACCCTGAAAATATATTAGTTCTCATTTTCTATCCAAATAATTGATGGGGGAAAAAAAAAACTACCTTAGGTAGGACTAAGGACACACACATCTCAGGTGAAAGGTCCTATAGACAGGAATCTAGGATGGCAATTCATCACTTGTATGACTGTTAAACTATATTTCTTGAGCTTGCTTTCAAATTCTTTCATAGTGATATTTTTAAAAATGATCATTAAGAATTATGAGATCTCTATAATGGATGTCACAAGATCTTAGACTTGCCACTATAAATGGTTTGTAATTACATGTAGATGGTATATCTTGTGTTTACTTAATATAATCACAAAAATCAATTCACCTCTTTATGGATGAATTATTATGAGGAAAAAGCAACTAAGACAAAAGATTCAGTAGTCCAATCATAAGGTAAGCAAATTAAGTATTCAGGTATCATATGGAAATTACCAAAATATACTATCAAGCAAAAATACAAATATTGTCAAGAGAAGGAACTGTTGACATTTCTGAAAATTTAAAAATTCTCTGGGACGCCTGGGTGGCTCAGTTGGTTGGACGACTGCCTTCGGCTCAGGTCATGATCCCGGAGTCCCGGGATCGAGTCCCGCATCGGGCTCCCAGCTCCATGGGGAGTCTGCTTCGCTCTCTGACCTTCTCCTCGCTCATGCTCTCTCTCACTGTCTCTCTCTCAAATAAATAAATAAAATCTTTAAAAAAAAAAAATAAAAAATAAAAAAAATAAATAAAAATTCTTTAAAATAATAGAAACATAATATTGCATTACAGCAAAATTACAAACAATATATGCCTTTTTAGAACAAAGCATGACCCTGTTAACTAGAAACAAGATAGTAAGGCTGAAAACAATGACTCTTAAACCTTCTTGGACACATGCAGAGGCCTCTGGCAACTTTACCCATCCTGTAATAAACTAGCCGATTGCTTCTTTGGTCTCCTCTTGCTATCTAAGCAGAGATGTCTTTGCCTATTTTAACCTAACCTATAATGTTTCTTGAAATATAAACTCCAAAAGGGCAGCAGATATATTCTAAGTCCTTCAAACAGTGATTAAGATATTGTAAGGACTCAATAAATAATTATTGGAAATGAATTTAACTGTCAGTTGAGGACAATGCCATACTTTGAACTAAGCCCTCCAAAAATGTATAAAATAATTGAACAGATATTTGTGAAATATACATTTCCTGATTTGCAAAATGTACAGTTCCTGATAAAACTGGTAGAAAAGGCAACGTGGACTATTACATAGCCAAATAAATATGATGATGTAGAGCTACACTTGATAACAGGAAAATATGCCTACAATATATTATTCAGTAAAAGATGCCAACTATACACAGTATATTTAACTCACTTTGAAAAATACATATAAGCAAGTGTTTAGCAATACCTGCAAGAGTGATTACTTCTGAGTGTGGGAATTTAAGTACCTGCTATGTTTTTCCTTTATACTTTTCAGTGTCGTTTAAATATTTTAGCAATAAGCAAAGCCTATTTCATGATCAGAAAAAGTAAAGCTATCTTCTTTTCAGAAAACAAGAACAAAAAACAGGACAAGCAGGCAGGCAGGTGGGCAGGTAAGCAACACACACAACATACTTTCTCCTGACATATTCCCTAAGCCTACTTTAACTATATGATTCACAAGGGTCTTCTCACATCAACCACTTATGGAAATAGACTATCAGCTAACGACAATTTCGCACATTCTTCTACAGGTAAAACTAGGTAATCTTTATCTCTTCCAATCCTTAGCTATTTTACAGTACATCTGACATATGCGTTTAGTGCTCCAGACAGGTGACACCATCCTCCCATTTATAAGGTGCTTTGGGATCTTTTGAAAAGAGAAATGTTATGAGAAAAAAAAATCAGATCAGTTCTTCCTTATTACTGAAAGTCCCTCAAGGGCTATAGGAATGGAGTCCGTGCTCATTTAGAGAGGCCAGAAACATCCAGATTACCATTTAAACATAGTAATAATAATTTTATAAATCATACTAAACAAGAATTATTATGGAAAGAAGCTTATATTTTCATCTATCTAATGAAGTATTGCAGATAAGGCTACAATCTGTAATTTAGAACAAATATAGTTATAAAGATACTGGAGATATTTGCTAAGAAACACAATTATTTTCTCATGGATTATTGAATTTCTTTTCATAAAGATACATGGTTTAAACCTAATGTAAGAGCATAGTCACATATCAGTAACTGCTACTGACTCACTTTCTAGGAAAACGGGAATATGGCCTCTTATCAAAGAGACTGAAGTTGGTAAGTTTTCTTGAGTCATCTGGCCTTATGGAAAATAATTTTTACTCCAATGATGAAATCACGCAATTCTAAGGAGTTTTCTACTACAAAGAGGCTCCAGAGCCAGTAGGTCTGGATTCAAATACTGGTGTGGTCACAGGCAGCTGACTTAAGTGGATGAATACATAGTAAGTACTCAGAAGAGTGCCAGTACAATAAATGTTATTGTATCGTCATGCATGTACAACTAGCAAAAATGAAAGACAGAACTAGCAACGTAAGCATACGCAAGTCATTTAATGTCTCTGAGACTCAATTTGCCCATTTCTAAATAAGAAATTTAGACCAAAGGAAACCTCATGTCTCTCCTAGCTGTGTCCTCTATAATCTAAGAGATGTCAGACAGTCAGACAGTATGTGCTGATAAATGACTACCAAAATACTTTCCACATCATCTTTCAGAACATTTGTTCCGTACAATACACTTTTTGGAAAACTCACTACTGGTTTATAAGCCATGCTCCCCACTGTTACCTCCTTCTTTAAGGAAACAGGGACTTCTCAAGTTCAAATGATAATACCTACTTTGGAACTAAGAATTTCTTACTGGGGCATTTATATGATTAGAAAAAAATATTTTTCTTAATAGTGTGATTAGTAGAAAGGGGAAAAAAAACACCTGGGCAGAGTTCAATATTAAGAGAACAGAGGAAATTGAGAGAGCCATTGTGATGGCTAATGATGTTGAGCATCTTTAAATGTACTCCCCACACCATTTTAATAGTCATTTTTCTTTACTGAAACATCTTTTCCTAATTTTCCCAGTGCACAAACATACTTGATTAGCCACCAGACTTTCAAACCATCCAAATTTAATCACAGTAGCAGTACTCTCACTAGCTACCTAGAATCCTTTAGTTCTTACTGTGTTAAATGTGACTATCATTAGTAGTATTCAATGATAGCTAGTTCTCCTCTCCCTCCAGGCACGTGCTAAGATTATACTTCCTGGCCTTTATGGTCAGCTTTGTGACCATGGCCAAAAATATGTGAGCCAGACTTACGAACAATTGTTACTTCTGAGCTACCTTTAATTGTCAGTAAGACAATACCCAAAGTTGTTTTATTTCTGGTAAGACAACTGGTAATGTTTGAGAGATGGTGGCTCCACTGCTAGCCTAGGTTCCTAGGTGACTACATTAGAGCCACTGTCAAATAACTGGAAATATATGTATGGGTATCTTCCCCCAGTTCCTGGTACAGACCTCCTAAAACCCTTATAATTTCCTAAGTGATATGAGCACTAGGAGCATCTATCACTCTAATATTTGGCTTTTGATCCTGGTCCCTAACATAGGGCTTCTGAAACACTTAGAAATTCCTAAGTGATATAAGTTTCTTTTATTCTAATGAGGGGACTCTAGATAGGCTCCTGGAAGGGTGCTGGTCACAAGAAAGGTCAAGCCGTAATTAGAAGCTTGGAATTTTCAGCTTTGTCCCCACCCCCTTCCCCAGGGAGAGAAGAGGGTGTGGAAATGGAGTTAATGATCTATCCTAAGTGACAAAGACTCCATAAAAATCCCCCAAATCTGGGGTTCAGAGAGCTTCCAGATTGGTGAACACCCACACACCACGAGGATGACATACTCCAGTTCCACAAGGACTCTTGCACTCAGGAACCTCCCAGACCTCACGCCATGTATCTTTTTTTTTTTTTTTTAAGATTTTATTTATTTATTTGACAGAGATAACAAGTAGGCAGACAGGCAGGCAGAGAGAGAAGCAGACTCACTGTTGAGCAGAGAGCCTGATGCAGGGCTCGATTCCAGGATCCTGCGATCATGACCTGAGCCGAAGGCAGAGGCTTAACCCACTGAGCTACCCAGGCGCCCCATCACTCCATGTATCTTAATCTGACTGTTCATCTGTATCCTTTATCATATCCTTTAATAAACTGGTAAACATAGGTAACTGTTTTCCTGAGTTCTGTGACTGCCTCTAACAGATTAACTTAAACCCAAGGGGACCATCATGGGAACATCTGATTTATAGTTGATTGGTCTAGAAGCACAGAAGACAACCTGTACTTGCAATTGGCATCTGAAATGGGGTGGGAACAGTCTTGAGGGATTTAATCTGTGGCATCTCTGGGTGTATAGTGTCAGAATTGAGTAAAATTGGAGGATACCATACTGCTGTTTGCAGAAAATTGCTTGGTGGGGGGAAACCCCACATATTTGGTAATCACAAGTCAGAAGTGAAGTGTTCCATGTGAGAAGTAAAAAAGACACAGTGGGGAAGACTAGGTGGTTTTCCTAACTCAGCCACCCACAGACACACAATGGATATGGTTTGTTGCCTTAAAGCTATAAAGATGTGGACGCTGTTTGTTATAGCCTTGTAATGTAACAGCCTTTCTAAGCTGGGGTTCCACAAGAAAATTAAGCCTCACAGAAAATTAGTTGAGTGACTATCTTTACAATTCTCCCAAGGATGGTACATAGTACCATTTTAGCAAAGGAGTGACAACAGGCCAACCCTAGTTAAGAAGGGCTCACCAAGCTTATCTTTGCTGATATCACACCTTTTTTCATTGTCCCTATGCTTATAAAAGGGAACACAGCTAGAGACAATAGCAGAACTCTGAAGTCAGGGCCTGCTACAAATGTGTGCCATGTACTCGTAACTGAGTACCCAATCCTGCTTGGAAATTCCATAACAAATCTGTTGATTTCCTTTTACGCTGACCACAACAACACAATCCACAGAGGCTAGGTAATGTGGTATCCTGTGGCTTTTGAAATTACAAAAATATGATTCAAATCTCAGTTCAGCCACTTATTAGTGATGTGATCTCTGGTAGCTTACTTCACTTTTCTGAGCTTCTATTTACTCATCTATAAAATGGAAATATTAATAATTACCTGAAAAGATTACTCTAAGGAGATAACAATACGTACAGCACCAAACATAAGCACAAAGCTCATAAAGAAATATTAAGTCCCCTCCTTGGGGCTACTGGGTGGCTTGGTCAGCTAAACAGCCATCTCTTGATTTTGGCTCAGGTCATGATCTCAGGGTCATAGGACTGAGCAGGGATTCTCTTCTCCTCCCCGCTGCCCCTGCTTGCACATACCCTCTCTCACCCTTTAAAGAAAAAAAAATTAAGCCCCTTCCTTAAATTCCTTATCTTAGCCTTCTGAGATCTTGCAATAGACATGTACTACATTACTCTCCCTCTGAAGAACATAATGACAAAGCAGATATGGTCCCCACCTTTAGAGGTCATGGGGTTAAAATTTTTTTTTCAAATTGTGGTAAGTTCTATGAAGGAAGGAGTCCCAGAACAACAGGGAAAATCTATTTTAGCAAGACTGGTTAAGAAAATCTTTCCAAAGAGGTGATATTTAAGCTGAGACCTGAAAGATGAAAAAAACATCCAATCATTCTGTTGTATCTTAACACCTCTGTAAACTTGGCCTACTCCCCAACTATCATTTCTCTCTCTACTACTCCCCATCATCTTCTACGGGCCACCTGACCTCTGACTGTAAACATGTAAAGCCCGGCACAAGGGGTGGCCACACAACCTCATTTGATGTGCAGTCATCTCTAGTTATTCGATTTTTATTTGCCCCCATTAAAGATACTTAGAATGGCCAGTCTTTCAAAGGCAGGATTCCTCAAAGTAGTATATGTATTTACTTTCTAGAAATAACAGTTTGAATGCAACTCTATTAATCTAAGTGTACTGATTTTAAAGAAACAATCATATTACTTTCAAACCCTGCAAAACCTTTGTTATTGTTCAGACGCAATTCTTTGTAGCATTATGCTAACATAGATAAAATATGGACATGCATGGGCATACAACACATGTGCAGTAAGTTTCAAAACTGTAGTTTAAATGATGCCATGGATAAATGAGAGGTACAATGGATAACCATGCTTTTTATCGAATGCTTGCTAAATGCTCTTATAATGCCCATAACATAATATTAATTTGTCCATGGACTAAAAATATCCTCAAGTAATTTGTGCATGTCCCCCTTTAAGTGGGAATATTCCTACAGCAAACTAAGATCAGCCCCAATCCAAATAATTCCACATTTTTTGAGCTAATATACCTCTTATGCTCATAATTTAAAAGTGCCTATTAGCTTGTCAAAGAAAAAGATTTTGGCTGGTCATAATAAAATCCCTTAATTTGCTCATAATGTATTTTATGTATTTTTTGTTGAAACATCAATATGCTATGAAGAGAGATATAGTAACTTATTCTAAGTTATTAGAAATAGCCTTTATTATTTTGCTATAGTTTATCATTAACATGTTATAGCTACATAATAAACTCGTTTACATGTAGCTGGTAGTTTCACATATAAAATTCAGTTCCACCAAGAGTCTATAAATAGGACTGTTTTTAATGAAATGACAATAGAGATGAAATCACATGTTTAGGTTATTTTTAAAGAAACGCTTTTGAAATCTGAATGAAGAAAAAACAATCTTAAAATATTTGATAACTGGGATCACGTGTGAGGAAGTGTAACATAAATGTTAAAACTTCTGGAGAAACGATTAGAGAGGAAGCGCGGAGAGAGATGGAGTCTTACATGTATCTCTGAAGAACTTACTCTCTTTATAAATGCTAACTGCCTGCAGTATTTCCTTACTATGTGTATCTAAAATCCTCTGAAATTAAAATCCTACTCCGAGGGATCTCCGTGCCCCTGCACTCCATCACATGTTTTTAATATCATTAAGTTTTGAATGAAGGTGAAACTGAGGAAGCTAGGTATGCCTCCTAATTCAAAACTATAATCAACTCTCAAGAAATTAAACTGTGTGCTCGTTTTAAAATCATGGAACATACTGCATGAAGGAATGAATATCGCACTGAAATTGGGCAGACATTTCCAAAAGCACTTCCAGATGGCAAAGAATTCACTGAAACAAGAATTACAGAAGTATATTCAAAGCAATATTCTGTCTTTGATAATTTAGAGGCAGCCATGATAACCACTATTTGTACATGACAGTCATATGAAATAATAAACCTTGCTAGCTATAAACATTACCAAATTCTGACACTATTGATTTATTATGTCTAACAGTGACATCAAACCAAACAACTGACAGAAACAATGTTACAGCTTTAAGAGCAGTTTGTCAACGATTAATACTGCCAAACGGGGTTTAGCTTTATGCTGGGACCGCTTGTCTAGCAGTTGTCAATCCAAGCAAAAATTACTACTGCCACACGTCTGCTAACACAGGCCCGAGGCGCCGCTCCGTTAGCCCTCATTACCCCGATCACTGCAAATACAGATGCAAGGCCAGTCCCTATTTAATATGCGTGTTAATTATGCAAATTATTAATTGGACTGGTGCTTGAGGACTTGTGTTTATGCCCAGATTAGAGTCAATAACTGTATCACACAGCATTCTAAGCCTGACCTGTGACAGAAATAAAGCTGTGCGGAAAGCAACATTTTTCTCATCCTCTTCTAGTTCGGCACACTAGCTCTACAGAGTATTTCATATTGATTCAGAAAGAGGCCTCACATGGGAGACAGAGGAACCACAAAATATATCTTTTATTAATATATTTATTTGTTAATATTCCTTGTCTGATATTGTTCATAATTATTTACAACACTCATTAAATTACTTTACCAAATCCATTGTTTCTATAGCAAAAAGTTGAATGCACTAAGTGCTAAAATATATTTTTATCGTTATTTTTTTCCAATAAGGCTAGGGTTTTGGTCCTATTTATATTACATGTCCATAAAAATTGTATGACATGATATTATGTTGTAAATTTTTTTTTACTTAAAAAAAAATCATATAGATTTAAACCTCCAAAGATGGAGAGCAAAGCTATAAGGTTTTTCCAATTAAAATTTACAGCAGACAATGTTGTAAATTTTATACAGTTGTAATGCTTGCTGCAGTTGTACTGAAATGGGAACTATTGATCAGTATGATTTCCCAAGATACATGAAGGGGGAACAAGGTATTGCACAAACAGAAACAAAACTTTCATTTGTAAAGCTTTCTATTAGACTTTACTGCCCTCATTTGGTTCTAGATGCATCTATCTAAACAGGAAAAAAGCCACATTCTCCCTACAGAATTATAATAAAAGCAAACACAAAAAACAGACAACAAAAAACACACATGCAGTTAATCAAAAGTAACACGGTTCTAGTAAAAGCAGTTTTGATATACTGTCAAGATGATCTCCATAATCTGATGAATGGATAATCAATTATCATTTGAAGGAATTTTTTAAAAAGGAAAAAACCTTTAACTTGAAAATGAAAGTAAATCAAGATCAATTAGAAGAACATTAGTTAAAAAAAAAAAAGAACACTAGTAAAGCATATGTATTAACAGGAAGCATTAATAATACATCTATAATATTAGAAGTAGTTTCTAGGAATATGTAAAAGTGCTTTATAAATTTTGTAAATATGTTATTAGATTTATAGAATTTAAATTATTGACATAAAGAAACTGAAAAGCAGTCTAAAAGATGTGCTAAAGCAAGTATCACCAGCTCAATGAGAAATCAGATATATTAAAGTGGTGCCCTAACTAAAAATGAAACTAATGTTCTGATTCCCTTCTGCCTGGTTTTGTTACAGAGTTTTGCTGGTGACTTGTTTTGATCTTATAAATAATACAGAATGGCTTTAAGTTATTCAACCAATGAAAGACAGAATTCATGTCTAGAGAGCTTCATGAAGATATTCTAGAAAGCTAAAATTAAACTGCCTTAATTTAAGTTGGTCACTCCATACAGTCTAGCTCACTGATAATAACAATATCTACTATTTACTGAGTACCAAATTTTTCACAGGCTCTTTTCATAATACCCTGACAAATACATTAGATATATTTTTATAATAATAAAACCAACTTTTGAAAAAGTTCTGAAACTAGTCCAAAGTCATAAATGTAATAAATAGCAAAATTGGGAGTTTGTGACCCAAGGCAACGTGGCACCAAAACAAAGTCTCTTTTCTTTAAAGCCAGTCTACCTGTGAACTGACCTAAATGACAATGATACCAATGCTAAATGAACATGACCATGTAAATGGGAAAGGAAAGTAACAACATCTTAGTTTCTTTAAAAAAGACAATTGAAGGGGTGCCTGGGTGGCTCAGTGGGTTAAAGCCTCTGCTTTCGGCTCAGGTCATGGTCCCAGGGTACTGGGATCGAGCCCCGCATTGGGCTCTCTGCTCAGCAGGGAGCCTGCTTCCCTCTCTCTGCCTGCCTCTCTGCCTACTTGTGATCTCTGTCTGTCAAATAAATAAATAAAATCTTGAAAAAGAAAAAAAGACAATTGAAGTATATTCAAAGCAATATTCTGAATAAGTTAAAGCTATCTGAATAAGATACAACAAACATTCATTCACTGAAAATTATAAAGGTGTATATAGATGTCCAGAGATGGACAAATGTTAATTTCTACAAATCCTGGTGCTCTCAGTAACAATTTTATAAATACATCTTGAAAGATAATTATTTAGGAAGCAGGGGGTTATTGGAAATTTTTAATATTAAAAAAAAAATCCATGATTCAAATGGCAGATCTATCTTGATACAAAGCTTGGTACTCTCCAAAGATTCCTCTCACAGTGTCAAGTGCATGTGCATGACTACATATATAGAAGCAAATTAATGTTCCTTGTTTAAATAAATGCACAGTTTTTCATTTTAATGTCAACTTATTAACTAATATTGGGCATTAAAGTATCTACTTTTAAAAATATGGTCTAAAAAGTTTTCATTTGATGTGCCTGGGTGGCTCAGTTTGTTAAGCGTCTGCCTTCAGCTCAGGCCATGATCTCAGGGTCCTGGGATGGAGCCTTTGTTGGGCTCCCTGCTCAAAAGGGAGGCTGCTTCTCCTTCTCCCTCTCCCTCTGCCCTTGCTCATGTGCTCTCTCTCTCCCTCTCATTCTCTTTCTCAAATAAATAACCAAAACCTTTTTTAAATAAAAACTTTTTATTCAGATACTATTTTAATGTTTGTTTTTTAATTGTGATAATTTATACACAATTCAAGAAGCTGGTAAGTGAGGGGCGCCTGGATGGCTAAGTGGGTTAAGCCTCTGCCTTCCGCTCGGGTCATGATCTCAGGGTGATGGGATCAAGCCCCACATTGGGCTCTCTGCTCAGCAGGGAGCATGCTTCCCCCCACCTGCCCACCTCTGCCTACTTGTGATCTCTGTCAAATAAATAAATAAAATCTTAAAAAAAAAAAAAAAGCTGGTAAGCAGTAAACTTCCATTCACAGCAATAAAAAAATTCTAAAAAACAAAGTACAGATAAGCACAAATGATCTGAACTTTAAATGGGGATACTTAGTCCTTTTACCCAGATGATAATTTGCAACTTCGATTTGACAGTGAAATTTCATATTACTGAACTTTGTACTTGGATAAATTTGAAGACGGCATTTTCTTTCTTTCCTACCTAAAGTCATCCAAAAATTTGATTATGCCCTTTGTGGCATCCAGGGCTAGGTGTATTCAATGTATCCTAATAAGCACAGTTTTCTAGCAAATGGCCAACCAATTTGACTGCACAAAAATCTAGTATTTATACTATTTTGGACCTTTGTTCTCCTGTGACAATAACTATAAAAAGATAACATCAGAGTAAAAGTATACTTGAGGAAACTATGTTAGGAACTATGGGCTATATTTTGAGATAAACTAATAAGACCCTAATTTATCAACATTACTTATCTGAGTTACTTTTTGCACTAGAGAAATTCTAAATTCAAGTTACGAGTGTAATCTAAATTCTGAGGTATAGAAAAAGATGGTGAAGCACAGTACCAACATAGCCAAGGTCAAGGACGTGACCTCTAGGTAAGCCAGGAAGTCACACACTATACACATACTAAGTCAACAGGACAGTACTGCAAATTGAGAAAAAAAGAGAATTTATTTAGATACTAAAAAAGAGAATTTATTTAGATTCTAAAAAGAGAATTTATTTAGATATCTTAAAAAAAGGTTGACCCCCCCCCAAAAAAACCATTAAAAACAGAACAATCTCCTTGCCTTATACTAACCTAGAGTAATAAGGATGCGCCAAAGGTATTATATGCTAATTAACAAAAACAAAACTGAACAAAACATAGTTTGTTATTAACATTTACAAATTCCTGAGGCAAGTAATCTAATCATGCAGTTGCTAGCAAATACAGTGTTCAGAAGCAGAGGAAGTTTCAGAAAAATAACTAGAAAGAGGAATACTCTCATAAAAAGTAATAATAACTATGAATGTAACATTTCCTGGAAAAAATTCAAATTTTGTTTCATTTTATGTAACATGTTTCACAACAGCATAAAAGCAATGTGGGAAACTGACCTGAAACAACACCCACTTTCAGTGCTTCCAGAGACTGCAAATCAGCCAATAGTTTATTCAAAGACTGAACCCACCTCTCCTTGATGTGCAATGGTACTAAAAAAGCAACACATTCAGTGTTTAGAAACTGGAATCTCATTCACACTACAGCGCTTATTCTAAATCTAGTCAATGATTCCAAAAGCCAAATTGCCCATCTTTAGTACTGATCAGTTATAACATGGAGAATGTAATAATTTAGATAACATCCCACGTTAACAGCTTGAATTAAAACAGGTAGTAAGAGGCAACATTCTATTATAAAAGGGAAAAAGAAATAGACAATGGATGGATCTAATAATGGGAAAAGATAACAAAGACCTAGGATTCTAGCATCTGGCACTAAATGAACTTTTTTGTAAACTGAATGGCGGTTTCCAAAACTGCTCCAAGCATCATTCCTTTGCCAAGGCAGTAAACAGCTTTTATCAGCAATAATGATGGCATAATCCCAGCTAAAAAGGAAAGTAACATATGGCAGCAGCCCTCCAAATACCATCCCGACAAAGTAGGGGGCATTTTTATTACAGCGTCCACTTGCAGAAAATCTGCCAGACATCTTTCCCTTTTTTCTTCTCTTTTTATTTATTTGTTTTTAAACAGGTTATATCATCTTCTCTAAACTGAATATCACATTTGGGAATTTTAAACTAATGATTTCTTTTTCTTACACCCACTCACAGACTTACACAAAGAAACTGCCACATCCAATGATAGCTAATAAAATAAAATGGAGTTGCATCTTAAAAGAAAAAATTAAAATTTTGGAAATCTCTAAATTTCATAAACAGACACTTTTAATTAAGGATATTAGTATCTAGCATAATGACATATGCACAATGAGTACCTAAAAAATAATTTCAGAGTATAATAAGAGTTCTCAAGAAATACAGGTGAAAAAGCAATACAGACACAAAATATGACTTGGTATAAAGCTGACAAACAACGAACTTCAGTAAACTGCAAAGAAACATGATCTTAATCTTATTTGTTATGTGTTAAAATGCCGGGGTTCATAATCTATAGCTTTGACCAAAACAATCACAGTGAAGTATTTTTTTAGGCCAACATACTGTTTATCAATAAAAGTATAAAGGAGGATACTTCTATAAAATATATTCTAATGGCCTGTGGGGTGGACTAATGAATCATAAATCCTACCTTGGTTTTCAGTGACAGACTTTCTATCCTCATTGGCAAGTCAATGGCTATCTCTTCTACCTAGGCTCTTGATCTTTCTTAATACCTTGGAAATATAATCTCAGAATACTGAAGATATAATTTTGATTCAGATTTTAAATGTTATAATGAATGGATTTAGAAAATTAGTTTACTAATTAACACAGCAATTATTGTGTCCTATACATTTATTATCTTATTGTACATTTAGCCAAATGCAAACCTTTGTTTACTTCAGGCAAATTTATTAGCCGATGGAGGAATCAATGAAAAAGTAAAAGAATGTTAATATTTTTGACATCTCTACCTATAAATATTTTTTCAGGCTGAAAAATGTATCTAATAGTACCACTCACTGATGTGCACTACAGTTTACCACAGTGTCTATATTTCTGTTGTCAGTTTTACAGTATCTCCCTTCATTAAACCTATCAAGTTTTCCTTTTGATCATGCAACCAAGGCCAGAAGACAGATATCTTCCTGGAACAGAGCAGTCTGCCAAGTCTTTCACAAGACCAGCTTAACCTCCCTATTGATTTTTTCAACACTGCAGCCATTCATTGTTTGTGACATTTGGCTGTCGGCTCTTTAACACCCTTCAACCAAATCAATTTCATATTTTTGTCAATGCTCTGCAAGAGGAAGAGTAAAACTAGGAACAGACTTAGCATGATTTAAAATGTTGATTTTCTCAAACAGTTTTATCTTTAGTTTTTATAAGGCTTATAAACTTAATTCATGTGCTTACTTATACTTCTGCAAAAAACAAGAGAAGCATTATAAATTATAATTTGGGGGACCTCCTGGAGGAAAATTATACTTCTTCAGTATAGTACTGACCTTATTTTTATTTGAATCCTCAGAAATTTCTTATTTTCATAATGCAAATGAATTCTTATATAATCACATCCTCCTTGACCTAAACAACACTACATGAAAATACTCATGTTTTCTATGGTTTGAATATTTTTAAAATATGTAATAAACACTATAAAAGACATTATACACAACATCATCACTAATGTATTTTCAAAAGGCAAACCATGTCAAAAAAGCACTATTCAGCATTTTGCTCAACCTTAAGCCTGAACTTTCAGTGTACCTAGATACTAAATGTTAAATGCCATGGACTACCTTCAGGCTGCCAATGCAAAAACTCCTTTTGACATCACTTAGAACAACATGTGGAAATCAAAGACACATATGTTTAAAGTTGTGCCAAATCTCCCATCACTAAGAAAATTCAGCAGGCTCTCATGGACATAGAGTAAAAAACAAGAGTCCAAGCTCTAGGCATTTTTACTTTATTTTTGTTAATAAAATTTTAAGTTACAATTTTGCATTGACTACTAAGTTGCCTGCTTCTGGTGTTAATTATCAAAAAAATAGAGACCAAAATCTTGAAATCACAGTAATTCATCTAAATATATATTTAAGGACTAAAAGAAAGTGAGTTAATAACTTGAAAAGCCTAATGCTTCCTTTGGAACCATTACATATAATATGTAATTCTTCAAAATATACTATAATCTAATAATATCTATAGTTTGTCGGCATATTAATAGAGGTTTCAAAAACATTCAAACATAGTTGTACTGAAGAGTAAACATTTAAAAGTTGCAAAGCAATTTTAAGTGTAAGCATTTACCTAACACATTTAAACCATTAAAAACACAAATTAACAATCTGATAACTCAAATAGGGTTGATACAGTCTTTTACAAATACAATGCATATACCTACATAGGGTGTTGTCAAAATATAAATAGTTACAATTCATCAAATCTAAGGCACTATCATGTGTAAAACTTGTCATGAATTTATCCGCTATTGCATGTAAACAAAAAATTTTTTGCCAATTATAGCATGATATGACATCAATTGTTAGATGCATCCTAATTTCAAAATCGTTAAAATGAGAGGAAAAAATGGACACCTTAGGACCACTGAAACATCGTAATGCAGAGCTGGAATAACACTTACTATTGGTTTTCTGTATGTGCCATTTTAAAATGTGTGTGTTAAATATTGCGACATAGCATCTCAAGTCACTTTGAAACATTAACATGACCTTTTGCCTAACAAACTGACTCCCACATTATCCTTTGATTTCTTATGGATATGCTGCTATATAAAATACAGTATAATGAATAAATAAAGCACACATGAGGAAACTGTATCATATCTGCCATATTTGCAAATACATCATTCTGAAAAATTCAACTAAACAACTAAGAATCTATGATATTTTCCCCACAGTGATGCTTATGGAATAATCACTTTGGAGTAAGAATTCATGTTTGAATAAGGTTTGCCACTCATTAGTTATACAATCCTGACCAAGGTCCTTAACATCTTTTTTTAACTCTCTTTTTTCATTGATGAAAATATAAATAATATCTGTCTCTCAGACCTACTGTGAGAGTAAATGAGATAAGATATGTTGAAACTCTTAATAGAATATATGGCATACTGTAAATGTTCAACAAATGTTTCTTTCCTTTCTTTATACTATCAGGCTTTTGCACAACCTGCATTAAAACTGTATATAAGCTAATGAATAGTTTACTCCAGATCAATCTCATATACATTTTTTAATCTTTTTTTTAAAAGCAAGTTCTATGCCCAGTGTGAGGCATGAACTTACCACCCCAAGAATAAGAATTGCATGCTCTACTGACTAAGTCAGCTAGGCGCCCCTCTGATAAACATTTTTTAGGTGTGGCTGATGGCTCCTCAGAAATCTTTATACTTTATCATAGAAGCATATGGCAGCCAGTTGTATATGAGTAGATCCCCAAGAGTGCAAAGTTCCACAAGGACAAGAATTTGTTTTGTTCACTGTTACATCTCTAGCACCTACAAAAATGCCTAGCACATATTAGGCACTTCGTAATGATTTTTTTAAAAGATTTTATTTATTTATTTGACAGAGAGAGACACAGCGAGAGAGGGAACACAAGCAGGAGGAGTGGGAGAGAGAGAAGCAGATTTCCCACTGTGCAGGGAGCCTGATGTGGGGCTCGATCCCAAGACCCTGGGATCATGACCTGAGCCGAAGGCAGACGCTTAACCACTGAGCCACCCAGGCGTGTCACTGTAATGATTTTTTAATGAATTAGGATTTCAAAGAATTTCTAATTTCCAATCCCACACTAAATTTTACTCAGGAACAATTCAATGAAAACAATGCAGTAAAAGACTATTTTCTTCTACCTCTTTCATCCTAAAAATTACTGACCATTAACAATGTTAATCTTTTCAGCAGTAATTCAACTGCAACATTCTAACTAATTCAACAAATATTTATTGAGCATCTATCATCAGAATAGCACAGTGCGGAGTACTAAGAAAAAAACGTAAGTCACAATGGTCTTGTGTAAGACAAATGCGTAAGACACAATGGTCTTCTCAGAGAAACAAAGTAATAACGTGCATGAAAACAGATACGATTATGTTTCAAAAAGAACCATGCAGACAATAATTTTCCTCTAGAAAACTAAAAATTAAAATAATTTAGAAAAAGATAAAAAAACAAAATATGAAAGACTGAAGAGACTACATAAAGAGGTGATTTTTAGGTCAATGACATGCTAATTAAAAGGGACTGATGGTTGTTGACGAGACAACATGGGATATTTAAAATACTCTACCCAATGTGAAGTCCACAGATTCCAAACCAGAGATTATTAGCCTTTGACAGGAGAGGTGGAAATATTTCACTCGGGTAACTTACACAGGGTAAAAGAGCATCAACAAATTAGATGTGAACAATCATCAACATGTTAGGTCTAGCAATGGCTCTAGATTCAGCTTATCCTAGCTCCTGTTCAACCAAACATATTTACTGATGGTACTCTGTGTCAGGGCCCGTGCAAAGCATCTGGTGTACAAAGACAATAGGAAACCCACCTATCACAAAAAACTATTAGAGGAGATACCACTTAATTTAGATCACTGTGATTTATTTGTAACTGCAATTACAACCCTTCTACAGGTTAATTCATGGATTGAAAGATGGGTTAAGTTAGTCTACTAGAGAAGATCCAGTCCCTTAATCATGTTTCGCTCATTTGAAAAAATGGTAAGGGAAAATAAAGTGGAAAATGAGTAAGTGATTTTTGTAGCAAAGTTGAAAAATATAGAAAAGTATAATAAAGAAAATGTAAATCCTACTTCCACTACTGAGAGGTAACTATTATTTAATTCAAATATTTGGCGGGTTTTTTTTTTTAATGGTTTTTTTTTTTAAAGATTTTATTTGTTTATTTGACAGAGAGAGATCACAAGTAGGCAGAGAGGCAGGCAGAGAGAGAGAGTATTTGGTGGGTTTTTTAAGTGATTTTTCTCCCCATATGAAAAAACTTGGAAAAAAATCCAAGAACACATTATACTACTATTTTATAAACTGCTTTATAAGTTTAATATATCAAACTTTCTCATATTATTAGGTATTATTCTAAAATATGATGTAAAATAATTACATGGAATTTGATCGCATAATTTAACCATATCACTGTTGGATATTTCAGTTGTTCACAATTTTGTCTTATTAGGAAAAATGCTGCAAATAAGACCATTGAGTAATTAAATAGTAGATACAGGGAAGCTTCTCTCATCGATGATTCTAACTAACAATGAAAAAAGAATAATAGAATTAAAATAGCTATATTTTGCAATCCCCAATAAACCAAGAGATGTAGGCACTGAGCATTAATAACTGCTAACATCACAAAAAAAGAAAGGAAAGTACGCATTATGTGCTACCCGATATAAAAACATAACAATCTATA